>NC_092567.1:1226713-1291713 GCF_037975245.1 Apostichopus japonicus
GCTATGGCCATTTGTGACAACGAACAATTCTCTACCCGTGACATGGATAACGATGTATGGGAAAATAGCTGTGCGTTGACCTTCAAAGGAGGATGGTGGTACGAGAAATGTCATTACGCCAACCTCAACGGTGCATATCTGGAAGGAGTTCACTCATCATATGCTGATGGAGTCAACTGGCAACAATGGAGAGGCTATTACTACTCCCTTAAATTTTCCGAAATGAAGTTGAGACCGATTTGATTTCTCATCGGCATTCTATAAAATGATTTAAATTACTAAAATAATCGAGTTTTTTGTTAAGTTGCGCTTGAAAAGTGTCGGAATTTTCTTGACCTGATGTTAGTCTCTCCCTTATTAAATTTTTGAATGGATTCATACACTCCTCACTGATTGTCCTTACATCACTGTAATATTATAACGAATAGCTCGGTGATTTTCCTATATTATATAACAATTAAACATGTACTAATTTTGAAATCTAAGCTCTGTTGTCAATGGAAATATATTAAACCCCCAAGTTGCCATCAGGGTCTCATATTTTCTTTTTATTTTTATTCCAATAATATTATTTGTGGCAGTGAAGTGTGTGGGTTTTATTCACGTGTATAATGTTAATGTATTCTGGTTACAACATTTTTTTCGCCTGAGCTTTACGCAAGGTAGCAAAAAAGTAAATTAATCTATATATTGGGCACCTTTATTGGTATTACTTCATGACTAGCGTTTTGTTACTGCTATATCCAACTCCAGAATTAATGGTAAAAATGATAGTTCTTTACTCCTAATATATCTATCACTTTTTGAGACAGGTCATCTTTTTGTATTTCACTCTGTGATTTTAGGACATTCTAATCATTATAACACCTTCCAAAGTTATCTACCGTTAGATGGAGTGACCAGAGTTTAACACGTCTGTATATTCTAAATCCACTGACAGTCACACCTATCTCGACTATCATAGTTTTCACCCAATTCATATTAAAGAGTCCATTGTCTTTAGCCAAATGCTTCGCTACAAACGCATCTGTTCTGATTCCTTACAATTTCGTAGTCAATCAACCACCATGATTGGCCATTTTCGTGATTGCAATTATTGAAGAGAACCCTGAACAAGGTCTTTAGAATTTCCAGGGTGAAATTGCTTCAAAATCAACACAGGGAGGGGAAAGAGAATCGTATTCCGGTTCTCCTTAAGCACAGCGATCAGGTCGATCCATTCATCAGGCTGGTCAAAAATGAATGGAACACGTTGAAATAGGGAGACATGGGTGACCTTTTTATGAACCCCTGTAGTTACTACAAGACAACCTCACAGCCTACGCAACATCCTTGTTAGGAGTCGTTTCCCCTCCACCGACACTTCCGAACTCAAGAGGAGCTAAATGTGGTAAACCCCCGTGTTGTAAGGTCTGTCATCATATAATCACAGACCATGACATTCATCTCTCTCCCTCAGGGGTGTGTTTTCATCCAGACTCATACAACTGTGACACTCCCTGTTTGATATAACTTGTGTCCTCTATCCTGACATACAGTGTATTAATCAAACCCCCACTCCATTTTCATACGGCTGAGTAATCACAAAAACACTATCATACTCAACAAAACCAGTTTCCAGTGGCTGAATATTTTAATCTTCCGCAACTTAATATCGACTGCCTCAAGTTTGCCATGATCCTTGGTAATCTGTCTGACCATAATACGAGAAGCTTGAAGGAAGTCGAATTGATCCTTAAAGTGCGTTCACACTGTCATGGCCTCAAAAGGGTATGGCGTTTTCTCTCCGGGTTCAAGCACTTTGAGCAATCTGGGGGCTTACGGTAGACTGACGTGATTTCAATCACTCTTTTAACAACTGACGAAGGACCAGGGTGTCAAAAAATTAGCCTATTCTCTAAAACAAGACGTTCACGATAAGAAACTCTACAATCAATAGCTGCTGTGACGGTCTGTGTATTTTAGAAAATCTTGGGTGAAACAGAAGATACCGCAGCGACACCTGGCAGATGGGTTAAGACCACTATGCTGCACTTTGAGCTCTTCTTGCTCAAAATCTAAACAGTCATGATGGCAAAAGTTGAATACGTGGTGATAGCCCAAGCTATCAAATATCATATGGTGGATAGTTGAAAACTTCTATGCTCTGATGGCCTTTCAAAGTCAACGATTTTATTGTGCAAGTCGATGAGAGCAATTCATTGTGCTGCGACACCTTAAGATCTCAATTGTTCTTAATTGTTCTTGCTTGTGTGACTTGTGTTAATCTCTCTTGTGTAGATTTTTATTGTGAAATATACGGGAAACCCGGCAAGTTAGCTTTGGGGTGTGTAGTTAGGTTGAAATAATACTTTAGGATTTGGAAATGAAATGACTCATTATGGGTTAAGCTACGAATGCTATGCATTATCACGCGTTTATATTGTTTAAGGTAGTAGGAAATTAGAATATGGAGACTGCCTTTTAACAACTGAAAACTCAGTTTTGACTGATCGTTGTAATGGATGATTTCATCCGACAACTTGTTGATTTCTCTCTTGTTAATATTTTTAATTTCTTATCAATTCCAATCGCTAGCACTGAAAAGTGTACATTGATTGTTGCGTTTGTACAATGTTATGTTGGCAGCCTATTTGTTTTGACTTCAAATATTAACCGAGGTAGAGGAAATCGGTGGCATACCGTATGCTTTATTTTGGTAAAATGATGAACAATTATTTGTTTCACTTGCCTGATATTCCGTAGTAGCTACATGGTTTAAACAAACAGAAAATGAAGCGAATGAGAAAGAGTCATTCCTTAAGTCCATATAGCAGCCTTGTAATAGGACTACAACAGCTTCAGTACGCGTAGAGCTCCGCTTGGTTTGTAGGTATGTACGTGTACGATTACAAGGTACTTCTAAGCGTTAGGACCACTACTTCATTATGCATTAGGGTGTACTATTCTATATTCCAACAGGCCCATAGAACGAGCACAGATTCACCAGGTTGAGTAGTAGTATATGACCTGCACTTCTATAATGTGGTATAATTGACAGCAGCGTAGACCTTAACATTGTACTGAGTGAATGGACCAAAAGACCCCTAATGCTCTTCTTCGTACAATTAAACAACTCATCCTTGTTTCCTGTACAGTGATTAAAACCGATTGCTTGAGGAACAAAAACAATCAGTGCCTGATTTCTAGATATTGGATAGCTAGAAGAAAAACAATGGCATATCTATATCAATTATAATAAATTTGGTCTGAGGAGGCTTTGCTATTATAGAGCTACACTATGTCTTATTTCAATGTATCAAAAGTCTTCATTGAAACCCACTGGAAATTGCAGATCTGAGTGAAAGACTACATATTGTTTTTAAATTTGGCAGTGATATAAACGTGTCAACGACGCTGTTTACGTTTGAATTTATAGTTTAATAGGTTAACATGTGCGTCTGTATCAAGCACAATCGTATTGTACAGTGTAGGTGTTATGTAGCCTTGTGCTGTACTGTAGAATGTTTAATTATTATCCCGTATGCCGATGGAAGGATGGGGGAGTGGAGGTTGGGGTGGGGTTCAGCAATTTGATATTGTTCCGGGAACTGGAAATACCCTAGAAGTATAAGTAACTGCACCGTGGCCTTTTGTTTTGGCATCTCAGCCAGTTAGACTAAATTACTATAGAATCCTTTGTTTAAATAGACGAAATTGGTAGATTTAATCACTACCCTAAAACAACACCTTACTATTCATTAGCAAATAGCTACAAAGAATGAATGTAAGAATTATTTACGTACACTCTACGCACATGCGACCATATACAAAACAATTTTTGAACTTGTTCTTTATAACGCAATGTGAGTGCAATAAACTGCGTCTGGCACTAGCTCCAAGGAAAGCTTTGCATATCTGTTAATCTCCAGGGTAGTAATATTAGACTTAAGCTTAACAGAGATTAATATAAATATATTCAATACTTCAATACAAGAAAATGCCTCAATGCATGTAAATGTAAACTTTTGGCCTACAATTCTTCTGTAAATTTTTCGCTCCTGAATAGTTGTGTAATTCTGTCGTTTGGTAAAGAAAATGACCAGATAAGTCAAAGAAAACGCCATGGTTTAATAGTCACGGATTCATCAAGTATCTTGTGAATACACGGAACTTTATCAGGTAATAGGGTTATATTGAATTTTCTTTAAGAAAAATCTCTCGATATTTTTTTTCTTATCCGTATTTCCTTTCAGAAACTTAACCCAAACGTGATGGCAATAATGTATCGTGTAACAACTATCACGCCATTGGCAGGAAACTTTACACTTTCTTGATGAAAGTGTTATTTAATCTCCCGTACTTGATGAAAGGTCAGGTTTCAACGTCTAACCTAACATGTGGTAATTAGACATTGTTTGCCTAATAAACAAATTATGGCAACACATCTATGGAACGCCAAAACCGACAAAAGTGCAGATTTGTTTTATGTAAACCTAAGTCATTATGGTGAATACAAAGTTATCGCCACATAATGACCACGAACAATTTAAGTCCTTATGTGGCGCACCTCCACATAATGACCAAGAACATTTTACTTATCATGCGATCCTAACACTGCCATATAATGACCGCCAATACCGACAATATTCACAAGCCCTTATGTGTGGATTCGCATATTGCTCATAAGGACTAACGCAGGTCGCTATTTATTATGTGGCGATTCGAGTATCTTCATAAGGACTAACGAACTGTGCTAGTCCTTATGTGGAGATACGAGAGTCTCCATATACGGACTAACAAACTTTGTTATTCCTTATGGAACCTTTTCAAGGCTGGAAATTAAATACAACGTGGGATGGCATGGGAAAACTAAAGATGACGTCATAACTTCCAAATGAAGAAATACCATATTTAATTGAAAGTCTTGTGATTTTTTGGAAGGTAGTTCCTTTTCGTTTAACAATTTTTGTGTTCTTAAGCAAGAGTATACTTCACCGTAATCTTCACTTGGACAGGCAGATGTAATGTTCAATCTTCTTCCAATATAAGCAGTGTAATTCCGTATATGTGTTGCCGTATCTTTTGAATCAACAAGTGGTCCATCTGGTTCATTGAAACCAATTTGATACCATAGGGATGTGTTTGTTAACCCCACAGTTATATCTTCAAAACATGTACATGATTCTACAGGTTCTAGTTGTAAATCAGTGTCTAGTAGTTGCGTCTCAGTTTAAAATAAGTTATACAATCCATATACTTCCTCCAACCTTAAACTTCCAATAGAGACAAGGGTTCGTTGTGGGATATCGTCTGTAATTTCCCCATGACGTAATAGCGTGTGAAACAATGCATTCTTCGGCAGGAATAAATGAAAGAGCAGATGTTTACTTTTCTTAAATTTTATAAATATGTATTCAGGGAAGTTGAAGTTTAAGCATTGCATCGTTGTGTTGGTAAATCAATCGGTTGGAGACGTCGACCGTGAAATAGACATAGTTTCTTAAACATCGCTTGTACTATTTATGACAAACAAACAACTCTTCGAATGTTGTGAAGAACATAAATATCTGAAATTACGGATTTTATTATTTAGTTCCTGTCCAGAACACCAGGCAATACTCCTTGCATGTATGCTTTAACAAAGCTTGCCTTGATACATCTGTGATGAAAATATTTCCAGATAAGTTCCGTTTGCCATTGGATTGTGAATAAAGCATTATACATCAACATATAAAACCTTAATAACCTCCTTAAATTGAACAGACGCCATGCTTCATTCTGCGTCGTGAACAAGTTAACAACGATGTAGGCTACCACGTTTCATATGAAAGTGGTGATAATCCAACGTTTGCCAAACACGTCTATGATTGCGTGTAGTGGGTAATGTATTGCTTACATATACATTCCTACAATAACATTTGGTGCTTTGTTCATAGTATTAAATATCGTAAATGGTATCTTCCAGTTAACTAATACTGTCTGGATATCGATGGATATTATAGCTGTGCGTGTAATTATTACTGCACTTGTTATTCCTATAACACCGTGAGGTATGTACCTTGTATGTTCGTATTATTCATCGCTTTGGGCCTCAGAAATGACTTTCCATTCCACTCAAATAGCATTCAAGCTTTTAGGTATTCCTTGGATAAAAATAGTTCGACGGACAAAATTTACATGTTTAATCAAACATTATGCATACTCCTTTATTATTACCAAAACCTTTTTGCTTTGAAGTCGAAAATTCCATTAAAGCCTAGGTATAAATTCACAAATTGTTTAAGTTAAATATCTCCTTCGCAAATGAGTGAGAAAACACTCGATCCTTTTGAAAACTGAACAAGTTAACACTGTCGACCTAAATTAAACCTGTACTGACTTTTACCAAGATGTCCGTTGTCTGGGTGACTTCCCTAAACTAATACACACAAATACATAGCCTGTGCTGTATCAACTCAAACTTAGAAAAAAAAAATACTAAGAATAAGCAATATCAACAACAATGCGATACCGATACACTGTCTAGTTTATTTGTGAATCTATTCAATAAGAATTGCTTAACTTGTGTCGGTCAGTAACCCTCAATATTTTTACAAAAGCCGTAATGAGATACATGTAAATGTAATCGCCCTTTCCTTAGAAATCAGCAAGCTTGAACTGAGACACCTATCATAGCCAAGAATTGGAATAGAGCTGTAATCAACTGCTGACTATTTAATTAATAGAAACTGTTTTAAAATGCTGATTACTTAATAGGTAGCATGAAACCATATAAAAATATGAGGTTTGTACAGGTACAATATTTAGACACTAGTTCATTTCATTTTAGTATACAAACAAATAGGTTGTACAGGTAACTCATCGTTAGCATTACTTAACATATAGAACTGCTTATTTTTGTTGCATATTCTATCTTTCAATTATGGATCCGCCTTTACAAGTTTCAAATATTTGTACCTTCATATTGTTTATTGAAAGATAATAGTTGATATCTACGTTAACCTCAACCCGATCTCCATATCCGATTGGGTTTCTTTTCCTTCCATTGTGTTAACTACAATGCGGGCATGTTCTTCATTTACATCCTGTAAATTTAAGGTCAAAAATTGATACTGAAATAAGAGCTTTAAAGCCTTGAACCGACGCAGGGACAAACCATATCGCTTTTGTCTAAGCTGCTCTGAAAGTTCCTCAAAATGAGTTCTTTGAAACTAGCTTTGGTGGTTTTGTGTGCTCTCTCCTTACCATCTGGACATAGATGTGTGCTTGGTCCAGAGGGTGAAAATGGTCCACATGAACCAAGAGGTCCTCCAGGGTGCTATCCCCCATCAGTGTACAACCCGGTCAATACCATTACGGTAAGTTGATTTTAATACTCGTAACTTTTTTTAAATTTTTTTCATATTTTATCAGATAATATACAGTCAGCTTTAACAGGCATACTCTAATAGTCTAATAGTACGAACGGTATATGAATTATACATAATCTGAGTTTCATAAACGAAACTCTGCTTAATTACAAATATAGTAGTATTTAGCCTTTAAATCCCTCAATTTTAAATATGACTTTCATTTTATCACTGTCGAGTAAATAAATTCCGAATCTGAATTTCTAGTAACTGATTTATTTTTAAAAGTGCTACAAAAACAACTAACATTTAAGATTGAAGATGTTAGATTCATCAAATCATGTTATCAAATATTTTATTAAATATAAGTATTCATCTACTAACTTAAGTAAACAACCAATCAATTAACCGATCAGTTGAAGTTTAGAACGAAGAATACATTCATAAGGCAAAATTGAAATATGTTCTTCAATATATCGGCAGAGAAACACACATAAATGTTTCGTTTCATTATACTAATGATAGCACATCCAGCTTCAAACGACCTATACCTATACATTATGACCCCTATAACAAAAGTTGATTTCACGGATTCTATAAATGATCAATTATTCATTTTTTAACAAATTATTGATATGAGGACTTTCTGAGCAAGTTATCGATACATGGTACTTATAACTATATCTGCCTGTTGCGCACCGCACTAGGACGAAGATGTGTTAAAGTATCAAAGGTCACCACAGCAACGTCGTTTCAGATTATAACATGCCAGAGTAGCTGACCATTAAACAACACTGACATCTATTACTACCACTTATGAAATTTGCAGCAAACGACTGCTTAATTCTGTTAATCATGTGAATTAAAAAATCTTTATAGTGGAGCCTCGTCGTTTGGAACCTTCAGAGTTTTCTTACTACCCCACAGGTTAACGCTTGTTGTAATCGTACTGAAGAGGATGATGGGATAAAACAAGAATTGGACGACATTAAGGACCTCCTGAACAGCCTCATAAGTGCACTGGAAAATGGAGGTTAGAATTTTTTTTCTGAATATTAAGCATAGGTATATGTATGGTGACCGGAAAACTCCCCCCTGGAAAATTACCCCCCGGACAATAATCCCCCAGACTACTACCCCCTGGAAGATTACCCCTAATTGTCAGAGGGGAACCGTCCGGGGGGCAATTGTCCGGGTTGGAATTGTCCGGGTGGGAATTGTCCGAGGGGGAATCGTTCGGGGGTAATCGCCCGGGGGAAATCGTCAAGGGGGGAGTTGTCCGGGAACGATATGTATATATACATATATATTTGTGTATATATATATTTGTGTGTATATATATACATATATGTTTATATATATATATATATTTTCATGTATTAATATATACAATATATATTTTTGAATGCATGATAATAATAATCATAATAATGATGATGATGATGATGATGATGATGATGATGATGATGATGATGATGATGATGATGATGATGATGATGATGATGATGATGATGATGATGATGATGATGATGATGATGATGATGATGATGATGATGATGATGATGGTGGTGATGATGATGATGATGATGATGATGATGATGATGATGATGATGATGATGATGATGATGATGATGATGATGATGATGATGATGATGATGATGATGATGATGATGATGATGATGATGATGATGATGATGATGATGATGATGATGATGATGATGATGATGATGATGATGATGATGATGATGATGATGATGATGATGATGATGATGATGATGATGATGATGATGATGATGAAGATGATGTTCTAAAATGGACAATTTCAAAACAACGATTTTAAGGTCGGAGTGTTCCATTCTTTTTGGTATAACACAAACACAGGTTGTTTAGATTCGATTGTGGTTATTTCACAACTTGTTCCTAAGTAGCAATATTGCTATCGATGTGTTTGAATTCTATCAACAATGTGCCTATATGCCGATTATAGATAATAGTTTCCCTCAAGCTGGAGTTTTGCAGTGCGTTAAGCGATTGTTTAGGTATACAAGAACGTCTCTTAACCATTACCTATTTTTCGCGGAAATAATTTCTCCTTTTACTTGATTATCACATTAAAGACAGAAAGGAGATATACCTGTAATGTTCACAAACTCCCATATTTGTAATTCATGGCCATATACACACTAGGAATCAATTGATATTTATTATATCGTGCGATAAATGTGTTCCTTTTAGATTACTGTCCTGGACAACTTTCATATCCAAAGGATTGCTATGAGGTTCAAGAGAACGGTGATAATAGTAGTGGCGTATACACAATACAACCAGACGACGCTGATCCGTTTCAAGTATATTGTGACATGGATACTGACGGTGGGGGCTGGACGGTGAGTTCTATGTCTAAGATTGTACAATAATACAGTTAATCTAATATCAAAATTAAAGGTCAATTATGAAACTGTTTTCCGTCACACTTAGAAAATCTGTACCATTATGCCTAAGTCAAATCATCAGTTTGATATAAAATAGGAATTTTTATTAAAAAAATACAAAAGTTACCTTTTTACATGGTCGCTCCAAAAAAATGCCATGTATTACAGTGAACGCGTTGTATCATATCACTCACAAGAGTATAGACATTTCAAAGAGAATTACTTTCCTAGATCACAGTAAAAATTGATATATTAATCACTCTTGTAAATGACAAAAATAACCACTGTCTGTAAAGGAAATCACTGACGAGTAACTTTTAGTGTCTACACTAGGGACAGTTATCTTCTACACATAATGCAGTCAACATTCAATGTTTTAAAGAAGTTTTTACAAACGTTTAGTAGAACCTAAAACTTAAAATTTCATTTCCTTTCTCATGTATGAGTCCTATAACTGACAATATCAGTAAATATTGTATATAATCCACAACGTAAAAAAGTACCTGTTACTATAATTTCAAATTTACTTTCAAAGTAACACGCTCCCGTTAGAATTTATTCAGCCACATTAACGGTTTAGCAAAGTTATATATGTATTTTTTCTAAAAAGGTATTTCAAAGGCGGGAAGATGGTTCCGAAGATTTTTTCAGAACTTGGAACGATTACAGAGATGGCTTTGGTTCTTTGGAAGGAGAACATTGGTTAGGTAACGAGAAGTTATACTCCTTGACCAATCAGAGGAGGTATGGACTCCGTGTAGACTTGGGAGATTTTGAAGACGCGACACGATTCGCCAAGTACGACTCTTTCGTCATCGCAGACTCGATCGACAAATATAGATTGCAACTCGGTGCATATTCTGGGAATGCTGGTGAGTATTTGCGACTCCGCTTTCCATATATAACCTTTGAATATTCTGGGTCCCCCCACAATCGATCTTTTTTTTCAGCCAAAAGCTCTGTTATGTGATTACTGTTATATATACTTGTTCTAATGTTTGATCAAATTTGACATTTGTTAAGGATTTGGTCACATAATATTAAGGCAGTCTCAGTAATCAATGGATATTTGTGTTTAATAGTTGTAATCAACGATACCAAACAATTTTTTTCACAAATTGCTTATTCACTGCGAAAAGCCTGCGAGCCATGAAGGTTGAGTAAATCGTCTCGTAACTTGTCCAGACAAAGATATTTGTCATCGATGGCGACAATGAACTAAAACAAGCTTCTTTCAACAGTCACATCACCCAGCACACACACACAAAACAAAGGTTTCCAACCCATGCATCACATGTTATGTTTCTGACGCCTACGTAATTGATTTACCTATATAGTTATTAATTAGTACACATTGTTACAGCCGTCACACAGTTTATCTTCCTATCCTTTTCATCTCCTAAGCTTTCTCATTTCCATCGTTCAGTCTGTCGTCGTTTAGATAACTGTCCATCTCTCTAGTTTTAATGTGTTCTTTCTGTTTTCGATTCAGTTACTTTAGGAGAAGTTCCTGGTAAGATCGAAACGCCAAACCATCTTCCTTATACATTTAATATTTGTATGAATGAAACCATGCTTAGATAAATTTTTAAAGGGCAATTGTACATGGGACTGATCGGTTCCGTCCCAAAAAGTTTTATGATATGTAAGAGGTACTCGGAACTTGATACGACCAGCTTCAGGCCTCAACATTAGATCCAAGAGGGTCACAGAGAGCGATTAGCCTTTGTTATTGCTTTCAAATTGATAAGTGGTCACACGTCTTATATCAAATGAAGTTAGAACGTCACCGGTATCGTCTTACGAAAGTAAGAACGTCACCGGTATCGTCTTACGACAGTTAGAACGTCAACGGTATCGTCTCACGAAAGTTAGAACGTCACCGGTATCGTCTTACGACAGTTAGAACGTAACTGGTATCGTCTAACGATGATCGCGTTATCTCGTTGCAGGTGATGCTATGACCATTTGCGACAACGAACAATTCTCTACTCGTGACATGGATAACGATATATGGGCAAATAGCTGTGCGTTAAGCTCCAAAGGAGGATGGTGGTACGAGAAATGTCACTACGCCAACCTCAACGGTGCATATCTGGAAGGAGAGCACTCGTCATATGCTGATGGAGTCAACTGGTACCAATGGAGAGGCTATCGCTACTCCCTTAAATTTTCCGAAATGAAGTTGAGACCGATATAATTTCTCATCAGCGTTCTATAAAGTTGGTTTAAATTACTAAAATAATCGAGTTATTTGTTAAAGTTTCACTTGAAACCTGTTGGAATTTTCTTGATCTGATTTTAGCTATTGTCTTGGTCTGTCTCTCTTATTTAATTTTTGAATGGATTCATAAACTCCTCACTGATTTTCTTTTACATTACAATACTGTTATAACGAATAGAGTTGTGATTTTCCTTCCCTATTGACATGAAAACGTATTAATTTTAAATCTTAATCTTTATTGTTAATGGAAATATACTGAACCCCCAAATTGCCAGCAGGGTTTCTTATTGTTTTTATTTTTTTTTTAGTCCCATAACATTAATTGTGACACCGAAGTGTATGGGTCAGTTTCATTTACGTTACGAATATTGAAAGCTTCCTGTTACATTAATTGTTCGCCTTACAGAAATGACAGAAAAATATTTTCGACTTTGTTAAACTTTCGGATTGACATTGCCCTCGGGTCTTACAACTCTAAATGTAATTTGATAATCTCGATAGGTCTTCTTTAATCGAGTTATGTTTAATATGAGAGTGAATGGTTGTATGCGATAAACAGTTGTACCTATATACAAACTATTTATATTTATAGAAAATGGGTATATATTGCCCAACTTGTTGTCCACATTGGTCACCGTATTCAAAATGAGCCATAAATAGGGAAAGAACATGACTAACGAAGTTAGGTTTCCTACAACTTTTGTAACTGCACGACAAGTGACGTGGTGAATCCTTCACAGAACAGTTCAAGTTAGAAAGGTTGTCGTAAACGTTTGCCCAAGATTTTAATAATATCAACAACAGCTTCATAACAGGTAGCAGTGATTAAATGTATCCACCTTCTATCTAATGGGCAACTAAATGGTATTCCTTCATGAAAAGCGTTTCATTAATGCTTAATCCGACAACGTTATCAATTGTAGAAATGATATTCATTAACGACAGATTGATCTTAATTTTTTTGGGACTGGTAATGTGTTTGTACGTTACTCTGTGGTTTTAGGACATTCCAGTCAATATACATTTTAAACAGTTAAACACTTTCCACGCTAATAATTTACACACAGTTTAACGGTAGCCGCTGGAAGTGAAACTTGAAACTAGGTGCACAAACGGTATATTTGACAATGCAAAAAACGAGCAGAAAATTTGAAAAAGAGAGAGAGCGGCATGACACGCAGATACCAAGCTACCTTCCATACCTTTACAAACTGAGGGCGGCATGACACGCATATATCCCGCTACTTAACATACATTTGCAAATCCGAGGGCGGCATGACACGCATATACTCGGCTTCCTTCCATACCTTTACAAATTTGAGGGCGGCATGACACGCATATACTCCGCTACTTTTCATACCTTTACAAACTGAGGGCGGCATGACAAGCAAATACCCCGTTACCTTCCATACCTTTACAAAGCTGAGGACGGCCGCATATACCCCGCTACCTTCCATGCCTTTAAAAACCTGACGACGGCATTACACGCATATACCACGCTACCTTCGTTAGACAAACAAACAAGATTCGCATTATGTCACGAGCCGACCAGTCACGTCCTTGCACTAGTTTTTGAAGTACTAGGTGAATGCGAGGTTCAATTGTTCCGTCAAAAGAGAGTCCTCACACGTCCGCGATCGAGAGCTATGTCACCTCCGCGGACGAGAGCCTCAACAAACAACTCTCCCAATGAGCACTGCATCAGTGCTGCACTGGATCCATATGTACGTGTCATACAGAGACAACTTCTGCGCACGAGAAAACTTAACGATTAAGGAAAGCGCAAATGGCAAATGCGTTTTGAGCAGATACTTATTGTATGATTCCACACATGGTTATTACTTTGAATCAACTCACAAAACCCGGAACGGTGCTCTTTAATGTTTTTACTTATAACACACGTGATCGCGAGTCAAATATTTTATCTGTATAAAATGGAGCAGTATGCTCGATATGACATACCTTTGAGCCAAATCTAAAGGCAATGTCTCTTCATGAGAGCAATGCTCACCACTTATTGTTTGTGAGAGTTGGGAATTTATCCCGAAAGCAATTGTTAACCCCGTCGTGGTTTACTGCTCTGTATTCCTGTAAGTGCTAAATGAGTTTTACCTGTTTGTAAACTCTATGAATGGATAGATGTTGGGAGCTTCAGTTAACTTAAATAACCCTATCTTAGTCAAATCCGTTTGTGTGTACTCACTGTATTAAGTTTAGGTTACAACATTGCAGTGATTTCTAAATTTGTACTACAGGAATTTTATTCCACTGTCGTGAAGAGCACGGGTTTAGTTAGCCCACTGTATTGATGTACACTCACCTACTTAGTTAGCCCATTGCATTGATGTAGACTTACCTACTAAGTTAGACCACTGTATTGATGTAGATTTACCTAGTAAGTTAGCCCACTGTATTGATGTAGATTTACGTAGTTAGTCAGCCCACTGTTTTGATGTAGACTTATCTACTCAGCCCACTGTACTGATGTACACTAACCTATACTTAGTAAGCCCACTGCATTGATGTACACTTACCTACTTAGTTAGCCCACTGTACTGATGTACACTTGCCGACTTAGTTAGCCCACTGTACTGATGTACACTTGCCGACTTAGTCCCCTGTAGTGATGTACACTTTCCGACTTAGTCCCCTTTAGTGATGTACAATTAACTACTTAGTTAGCCCACTGTACTGATGTACACTTACCTACTTAGTTAGTCCCATGTATTGATGTTCACTCACCTATTCAGTTAGACCACTGTATTAAGGTAGTCTCACCTACTTAGTTAGCTCACTTTATCGATGTAATCTTACCAACTAAGTAAGCCCATCGTATTGATGTACACTTACCTTCTTAGTTAGTCCCCTGTATTAATGTACACTCACCTATTTATTTAGCCCACTGTACTGATGTACACTTACCGACTTAGTTAGTCCCCTGTATTGATGTACACTCACCTATTTAGTTAGACCACTGTATTAAGGTAGTCTCACCTACTTAGTTAGCTCACTTTATCGATGTAATCTTACCAACTAAGTAAGCCCATCGTATTGATGTACACTTACCTTCTTAGTTAGTCCCCTGTATTAATGTACACTCACCTATTTATTTAGCCCACTGTACTGATGTACACTTACCGACTTAGTTAGTCCCCTGTATTGATGTACACTCACCTATTTAGTTAGACCACTGTATTAAGGTAGTCTCACCTACTTAGTTAGCTCACTTTATCGATGTAATCTTACCAACTAAGTAAGCCTATCGTATTGATGAACACTTACTTAGTTAGCTCACTGCATTAGTGTACATCTATCTATTTAGTAAACCCACTGTATTAATGTACACTTACCTACTTAGTTAGCCACTGCATTAATGTACACTTACCGACTCAGTTAGTCCCCTGTATTGATGTACACTCACCTATTTAGTTAGACCACTGTATTAAGGTAGTCTCACCTACTTAGTTAGCTCACTTTATCGATGTAATCTTACCAACTAAGTAAGCCTATCGTATTGATGTATACTTACCTTCTTAGTTAGTCCCCTATATTAATATACACTCACCTATTTATTTAGCCCACTGTACTGATGTATATTTACCTACTAAGTTAGCCCACTGTATTGATGTACATTTACCTACTTAGTTAGCCCACTGTACTGATGTACACTTTCCGACTTAGTTAGTCCCCTGTACTGATGAACACTTACCGACTTAGTTAGTCCCCTGTGGTGATGTACGCTTACCTACTTAGTTAGCCCACTGTATTTAAATAGTCTCACCTACTTAGCTCACTATATCGATGTAATCTTACCAAGTAAGCCCATCGTATTGATGAACACTTACTTAGTTAGCTTACTGCATTAGTGTACATCTATCTATTTAGTAAACCCACTGTATTAATGTACACTTACCTACTTAGTTAGCCACTGCATTAATGTACACTTACCTATTTAGTTAGCCCACTGTATTGATGTAGTCTTACATACTTAGTAAGCCCACCGTATTGATGAACACTTACTTAGTGAGTCCACTGTATTGATGTACACTTATCTATTTAGTAAGCCCACTGCATTAATGTACACTTACCTACTTAGTTAGCCACTGCATTAATGTACACTTACCTACTTAGTTAGCCACTGCATTAATGTACACTTATCTACTTAGTTAGCCCAACGTATTGATGGACACTTACTTACTTAGTGAGCCCACTGCATTAATGTACACTTACCTACTTAGTTAGCCCATTGCATTAATGTACACTTACCAACTATTTTAGCCCACTGTATCGATGTACACTTACCTACTTAACGGTATGAAAACGCATCGTAAGAACTCCGGGTTAGAAAACTACGTAAGAATGGTTGGTATCTTAAATTACATGCTGTAGGTTAATACAATCTTTATGAAAATAACACTGTATATCATCGTCGTAAAATACACTTTCAATAAAGTTGCATGAAATTACATTCCAATAAACTTCATTCGGGAGGTGACCGTATTCAACTCTTGTGAAATTAGTAGCATGTTCTAGCTCTGACAGGGCATATTCAGTAACATATTTTGCTGTATGTAATATAATTTACGCAGTAACTAAAATGGATGCTGACTGAGCTAGACGGTCCTCGTGCAAATCAAGCGCAGACACTCTGTAACAATTCACTGCAAAGGAATAGTAATTTTACATCACGACAGGTAAAAATAATAAGATTACCATGAAATTGAATGTCAAGTTACTGACACGTGATTTTATTCATAAAAAGCATCATTTACAAATATACCATATTAAAGTAAAAATCGTTTCAAGTGTGGGCAATCAACGATTTATTCGACTACACTAAAAAAACAGTTGTACAAAAAAAAGTGTTTTAATTTAACGCAATAATATGCCACTGCTCAAATTAATATTTCAACAAATTGGATATTAGATTCTAAACATCCGCTAGGTTTTGTGGTAATCTTTAGTGCCGCAAGTTCACGTCATTAAAATATGTTATTGAATATAATCTAAGTGGAAAGCAATGCAGTTAAACAGCAGTAGAAATTATTACAATGACCTGCTCTCTTTAGTGCTATGTAATATGTTAGCATTACCATGCTGTCTAACAACGCAACGCAACATAATGCAACAACTAAGGAAAGAGAGTTGCGTTGATTGCTACTGCGTTGCTGTTTGGGTAGTAGCAACATGATCGCAACCAAAAGACAACTAAGATTGTAAAAATCTTGTTTGCCTTTTGACATAACATTTCACTAGTATATATTTTTAATACGTTTAAATTCCCCCATCTTTGTTTTCGAAGAGCCTAAATAAAACGGTAGCATTTTTTAAATTAAACTCTGATGATTATAATCCGTTGGCAACATTCTAACTTCATCTTTCTCCGACTCTTTCGTATAAGAAATGTATTTGTACTACCTGACAAGACAGTAGTATTAAAGTTGGTTTTACACAACCTGGTACATTAAACAGGATTGTACCACATTAACATTAGTTTTTTTTCATGGCTGAAAACTAAGCTACTCAAAATGAAGTTATTGGAATTAACCTGTCTAGTTATGTGATGGATCTTGTTTGTTCCTGCACTCTAAACACAATCTAGTCAAGCGAGGCTAAAGTCTAGTCATATCGACTGGTTTACGTTAGTCAACGATTATCCCGCCATAATCTTGGTAAAGATGCCTTCACGACTAACCCAAAAGGTCGCCTGACCAGAACATAATGGTCACAGTTCTATTTTAATCTGGTCCTACAATAAATGTCAGCACTGGGACGAAACTCACTAGTCAATCAGGTTGATATATTCGTCATATGAAAAAGCGCGGGAAAATATTAACAATTGTAGCGCCACGGTACGGCCTAGCGTACTGCACTGAACTATAGTACATTGTACACATACGTACACGACGAGCAAGGAACGTACAGCAGGGAGTAAGCAGCCAGACGGTTACGTTACGAAAAATCAAAAAAATATTATCATCCAGTGATATTGTCAGTAACCATTGCAAGGTTAGTATATTAGACCAGTTTTCATTGGGCCTTTGGCCAGTGTCGTTTGTTAGTCACTTAAAAAGTATATAGTATACAGGTGCGTATCCAGGGGGGGGCGTTGGGGGCGCGCGCCCCCCGGGTAAGAAAAAGAGGAGAGAAAAAATAGAGAAGAAAAAAGGAAAAAAGAGGGGAAAAAAGAAGAGGAGGAGCGGAAGGAAGAGAAAAGAAAAAGAAGAAAGAGAGAAAAAGGAGAAAAGGAGGGAGTTAAAGAAAAACGCGAAGACACCGGGAAGAGAAAGAGGAACAGTGACATCATTACAGCGCTGAAGGGTAGCCAGTGACGGATCAATGATTTCGTAAAAGTGTGACTCACCCTACCCCTTACACCGACAACTCCATTTTTTGACGTTTCCATTTTCCTCTCTCACTAATGATCTATATATATATAATATATATGGTCTATCATAACGCGTGTGTAGAATTGTGCTATGAAACCAACTGTGGCTGGCCTCGAACTCGACCGTGTCGTCGGGGAACATGACGACTTTTGGGATGGGGGCGACCGCCCGCCCTCCTTCCCCCCATTCAGCATTGTGTTAAATGATATCGCTAAGTAATTTCAAAATAGAAAGTGCTTAGATGCAATTTACAAGGCCTGGGAAGTGTCATTTCCAGCGATCTGGGAGACATTTTCGGCCAAAATTTGCTTGTACGCTTCGCGCTAACAAATGGTCCTGGGTAGTGCCATTTCCAGCGATCTGGGAGGCATTTTCGGCCAAAATTTTCTTGTACGCTTCGCGCCAACCTATGGCGGCGCTACGCTGAGATAATTTGCCTACAGGCTTCGCCCCTCCCTTGGCAAATTCCTCGCTACGCGCCTGTTCGAATTTGTAACGCAAACAGCAGATATCACATCATATCAGTGAGCATGAAAATGGCGTTCCAGGATGAAAAGCCTCAAAACTGTCCGACTTGCCTGCAAAAATAACCAAAAATTTTCGCGCGCTTAGCGCGCGTTCAACGTGTTAATGTCGATATCATATAAGCAAGCATCGGTTATTACATCGCATGCCATTATGTACCGTACGGTCCGTTAAAAGTGCGCAGTATACCGCGGGATGCTAATGTAAACAACGACATGTCTCATGTAGATGTATAAAAAGCAGGTCCAATTATGTCAAAACTCTCTTTTACATTAGTAATGGCGAATTAGGGGCTGCACCCCCGCCGCGCAGTGGCGCAGCGTCCATACGGTGACGGGGCGCATGCCCCCCCCCCCCTGACGGACTCAAATGGACTGCTGGTGCGTTTTTCAGCTCTTTACCACTTTTTACTTATTCTAGATTAATGACTTTTTTATTGCGCTCTCATCTACTTATTGACACTTGTCACATTTTGTTGGTGTAATTTGGAGATGACACCTATTTATTCTTCGTTTATCTGCAAATTAGCCAGGCCCGGAAAGGGTCATTTCCGGCGATCTAGGGAGTATCTTTACTCAAACATTTTCTGTACGCTACGCGCCAACCAGTGGTGGCGCTCCGCTTAGATAGTGTTGAAAGCGCCCCTACAGACCATTCTCGCCCCTCCTGACCAATACCCCTAGCTCCGCCACTTCCGCCGCGCCTCCTACGCCTATGTGTATAGTGTTCGGTTTCGGAAATATCTGCTATTTTTTCATTTCCTTCAACCAAGTTTTATAATAGCCGTTATAAGAGGTTTTAATATTTCTACACCAATAAATTAACTGTGTCGGAATTTTCGAAAATTTCTGACCAACATTCTGCATCACACTTCCCTCTACTCGTGCAATTTTGACCGCTCTGTTAGGGGTTCAAGGAAGTTTTTCTACATTGGTTGTCCATAGATGAAATTTTGTACAACATTATGGGTATGTTTTGAAGTGAGTTTATTCACGAGAAATGTGAATTTTCAAATTCTGAACAAATATGGGGCTTAAAACCTTGAAAAGTGGGGCTGACGGGTATTGTGGGCCGCGACGTAGAATCACCTACAAAAGCAAAGACCCACAGGAGATGCGATCAGGTCGAACATGATGTGTGCCGGTTTGACAATCTTCAAAAAGGTTATGGATAGAAAAAAAAAACTATTAGGAAATACTTGGTTCTCAGGCAAAAAGTGTACATCTGGTTGGTCATTTCAAGCCCGAGAAGTGCCGTTTCCGGTGATCTGGGGGTATCAAAATAAGAAATTTTCTTGTACGCTGCGCGCCAACCGATGGTGGCGCTCCGCTTAGATAGTGATTCGCGCCCCCCGGGTTTGAAAATCCTGGATACGCGCCTGGTATATTAGACCATAAAGTGCGTATTTTCGATTATTCCAACTTGTGTACGAACAAGCTAAGATCTAGGTCCTAGGCTAGGCCTATCATGCAGTAGCTATAGGCGAATTGCCTAACGTTAAACCTAATGACGTTAAGCTGCCTTGTAGTTGTAGTAGTTGTACAGCACAGTTTATCGTAACAGTAGGCCTCCGTATATTTACAGTATCATGGTGGCCCCGGTATTCACGCGTTTCTCATGTTTGCAATGGATAATTTCTTTACAAAATAATAAACCTAAATTAAACTTAATATTTATAATCTGTATTAGAAACTTTAGCCTTAGGGGGATAGGACCTTGGCTATATTATTCTTGAAATATTTTAGGGGGATAAATTCACAGCAGTGTTTCTCCTGCACTTTCAGGGGGGACATAGCCTAGGCTTAGGTCCTAGGCCATATTATTTATACCTAGATTAGGTTTGAGTTAAGGATTAGCCTCCAATTAGGGTCAACCTAAGATAACGAATTAACTAGAATAGTGTGTATGGGATTGTGTAGTTGCGTGGGAAACTGTTACACTAAATAAGCTGATTATTCCTAGGGCCCTATAGCCCCCCCCCCCCCCAGGCCTAGCCCTAAATAGTTTTCATAAAGTACAGAGGCTAGGCCTATGTTTCATACGAAACATCAACTGAACATGACGCCAATCTTTTATTACCAGTTTGTCCACTGACCATCCTATCCAACAATCCCGTTAACAATTCACAGGAGAATACACTCCCCCTTCCAAAATAAACATTGGGGACCTTGGAGCAATCTAACAGCCTATTGCTGCCACAGCTGTGTCATATCAATTTATAGGCCTAGTTGTCAGTAATATAGAGGGGGAATATTTCTGGACAATTGCACTGACTTGTCCGGAATTTTTGGCTAAAATTTGTTATATATTCTAGCGGCATGAGTTGGGACAGTTTTTTCTGCTATTTTTTAAGTTTGTACAAAACAGTTCCGATTCAGAACAAAGGTGGGTGGGTGTTTAATTTGTTGTAGCTGTTTGTAGGGAGTCATATAGCCTTGGACTAGGCTTTTTTCAAGATGGAATATTCCTCGCTTTACCTGTGGTACCGTGAACCGCAGTTGATCCCCCTAGGCTAACCCTAATTCCATTGGAAATAAAATAGGACATCTTTTACGGGGTGTTTCATTCAACTTTTTGGAAATACTACAATTTCAAACATAAATGTATTTGGTTATCATTGTACACTTGACAAATGAAAATGTAGCTACCATAGCGGATTGATTAATGTTTGCACATGTTTCTTTTCCATACAGGTATCAAATGCATTCAGGCTTCTGTATCACTGCATAGTAATTTCAATTCCATTTCTACTGTACATTTTAGTAATCGGATGTGATTAAATAGTTGAATTGTGACTGGTATTGTACCGTACATGTTTACCCACATGCTGTACAAAATATGCACATGAACATTAGGGATGTGAACAAATAACAAAAGTTGTATGTCTATCACATTGGCAGATAGACGTCGTTTAATTGTGGAAGAGGATGCTACTAGCGAAGTGGTTAAGAAAGTCTATCCTTGGCTATTTGAAGATGAAGAGGTACTGTATTAATATGTCTTTGTAGATATTATTTATTATACAGTAGTCTGCGTAAAAGTAAAATTCAATCTTGTGGTTTCAAAAGTTATGGACATTTGAATATATTCACTTTATGCCCACCACTTGTTCGAACCACGACTTTGTTTTTCAAAAATCAATTCAAGACAGTGTTGTGCTAAGCAGCGCGATTGCAGGATTCCCACACTTTTTTTGCTGATACCGCTATTGGGAATTTGTAGGGGGGATGTTCCCCCTTAAAAAGAAAACCACTTTGTTTTATTCTGAGCTAGAGCCCGATCTATACCTTTATCAGCAAGATCACTCCGCAAAACCTCATGTCCTCATCCCAAGACTTGGGGAGCCTACAGCTCCTACATTGACCAGCTACAGTAGTCTCTCTCTACTTCTTTACCAATTCGCATCTTCCATCCCTTTCGACATGTCTAAACCATCTCAATCTACGTCTCTGAACATAATCCCGAATATGTGTTAGTCCTAAGCGATCTCTTAACTTCTCAGGTGAATTTACCATATGTACTCTATAATCTAATTGATCTCATTTAACCATAGATACTACTTGAATTAAAGCGACTTGAAGGAAAGACGACAATGGCACAGTTGCTTGGTGAAGGGCTTTCCAAGTATGGAGATGCCATAATCCGCTGCACTTTGAAGATGAAGCATCCCACTGTCATAGATACATCCATGGAGAAGGACGAGGGTGCCCGTTAAGGTACATTAGTAACAATTCAATCTGTAATTCACTATTCAAGTGATCATCACCCAGGTATGTGCTGGGTCTTCAAAATGGACTACGAGCAAAGTCTGAGGCGGGGTGGATACAAAATATGTCTTGGTAAGGGGGTATAACCATTCAGATGTATGGTAGTGAAAAATAAACACCTTCATTAGACATTAACGTTTGTCGTCTTGCATCATACAGTCTGAGGAAAATAGGGCGCATCCGTACATACTCAGACTGTGGTAGCACTAAAAGGCTAGTGCACGCATTTGTCTCTTCACATCTTGACTCTTGCAACAGACTCATTTATGGACTGCCAAATAAGCTCCAGCGTTGTACGAGCTGCCAGGTTGGTTACCTTATCTAGGAAGTGTGAACACATAACCCACATCCTTGTAAATCTCCACTGGTTACAAGTGAAGAAGCGTATCACGTGTAAGTTAATGCTTTTGACCTACAAAATATTAAATAAACTTGCTCCATACTATCTATGTAAACTTCTCAATATCAATGAACCGGTACATATTCTCAGGTCAAATGCTGCTACAACACTTATTGTACAAATGTCAGCACCATTACTTACGGTGAGAGTTCTTTTTTCAGCAGCTGCTAAACTCTGAAACCAACTACCACCACATGTTTGAAATGCTAAATCTATATGTAAATTTAGGACCTTGTTAAGACTTACTAGCAGAGGGTTGTGTGATTTTAAATTATGCTGATTTAAATCAGTGGTTTTTTTTAAATCACTGATTTAAATCACTTTACTAATTCTTGGCAGGAAAAGTTGAATTTGTGGTCAGCATATTCTCTGAAATCAAGCAGTTCCTTATAAAATAGAGTCTCAATCAAGTATCAAAGCAATTTCAGTAAATCTGGGGGGGGGGGGTTGTATTTTCAGGGAGAAAAATCCTTGTCACATACACCGGTATGGCATGAGGCCTATCATGCTAAAACAAATTGAACAATTCTAGAAATTGCCTGCTAGAATCCCCTCAGAGTTCAGTTAAGTTCAGTAGAATAAGGATCAGGATGGACCCTGTGAAAGACCCTGTACCACAGATAACCCAGACTGCCAGATATGATCATGGATGAACACAATCAAGTGCTCAGATGATAACGAGACAGGCTGTGTATTGACGGAAGATTGCATAAATTATGGCTGTGAAGTACTTCATTTGGTACAAACAAGTGTCTGTGTTCAACAAAGGGAAATTGGTACAGTATCATGGGCCCCTTAGTGGAGGGGATATAGGGCCTAATTTTGAAATTATATTCAAGACTGTTGACTTCCCTTGATTGTCCTGAAATCAAATTAAATCATTGGGCTGACTGCTCGTATGTGATATGGGTGGGTATAGATGTGTTTGGAAGATTTAGGTAACATTTGAGAGGAAATTGAACTTTTGATTATTGCAAAATTTATTCGATTATTAAAAAAAAAATTAAAAAATCAACTCTGAATTAGCATTTATATTTGCAATATGGGTAATATTTTGTATAATTATATTTTTTCTGTGTGCAGTGCATTGCAGCATTGTGGTCTAGGACGGAATGCCCTATATAAAATCGTTTTATTATTTTTAAGGTTATTATAACATGTTTGAAGTTATGGATATGGATGTAGAATGTCTATTCCAATTTCCAAAAATATATTGTTCAATATGCAAATCCATGGGTGGAAGTAGGTGGTATGTGACAACCTGCCCCCACTTCCCCCTATATGCCTATATGTATTATAGGCTACACGATATGCAGTTTGATCCATTTATATGATGCAATGTTACATTGTTACAAGCTGAGTATATGGAAATCTAGTCTACTTACTCTACTTTGGAAACAAGAGGCATTTCAATTTATCACTGTCTGCATATTCTCAAATAATATCTTCCTTGTTCAACTTTCACACTAGTTCATGCTCTGTTGCCAGCTGAATCCTGAGGTTCAAATTTTCATGTGTCAATCTGCTTGCTAGTCTGCTCTCTATTATCTTCATTTTACTGAAGACCTCAGAATATGGTATATGGTTGTTAATTCAGGGAAAACATGTTCTCGGACTTCAGGAAACTGTACGTATCAATGAAACCTATCTGCTTTGGGTCCAAGATACGAGTTTGACAACTGATACATATTCTTGACAAATGGAGCAACTCTTTCAATACAATCTCAGTATTTGATATTTTTCCATTAATGTTTCTATAATTTGCTTCAAATGTTCCTTATCAGTTATCATTGTCTTGAATCCCTGAAGCTGAAACAATGACATGGATGCAATCATTTTTTATGGCCCATGTCAGTAGGGGCCCACGACAAGTAACTGAACAATTGGCATAACTTAAAGATGCTTGCTTGGGTTGAGCTCATACTTGATATTACTTAGCTAAGTAGCCTAGACCTTATCAAATGATACAAATATCTTTGCTGAAAATAAGACCTGTGATGTATTTAGTACTCTACTTTAATATTATCACCTAAGCAATTTATCGAGTATTGAGTATTGCTCTCCGGACTGCAGATGAGTGAATCTGTGATATTTTTGTCCTATCGATGTTACCAAATATGACATAATATCACTCTTCTGAAATGTCATGATGTTATGAGTGCTTTAACATTCTGTTGTTGATTTTTCTTTTAGAGTCTAGAATGCATGCAGCAATTCTGTCAGTTCCGACTCTACTGAATGAGAAGTTGGGTGCTATGATTGTATTTGCAGATGAGGATAGTGTAAGTACCCAATGTATTATTTAAATCAACAGTATGTAAACTATGGGTCAAGGCCATCAGAGATGGTCTGATATTGTATGTTACAGTGTCGAGGGTTCATCATGATAGTGCCCTGGTAGTGTTTCCTTTGGGGTATTCAGCAATTTTAGGTCTGATCCCATATGGGCTATTTCAGGAAATAACTCAAAATTAATATTTTCCTACAGATTGTATGGTCACAATGCTTAGAGTTTAATTGTCACGATAGTGTTTTGGTAGTGCTCCTTTGGGGTGTTTGGAATTTTAGGCCAAAGGTCATGTATGGGCCATATGGGCCATTTTGAACTCCTGAACTCCGCCTGAAATCACACAAAATGTTTCTTTTCCTATGAATTCTATGGTGCAGTGTTGAGCATTTTTCACAGTGGTACTTAGGTAGTGCCTCCTTTGGGTTTTTAGGATTTGGGGGCCTAAGTCACCTGTAGACCATATGGGCCAATTTATGAAATCACTCAAAATGATACTTTTCATACAAATTTGCCCTAAAATTGGTTTAGCCCTAACATTTGTTGGGGCATCTTCTTTTTTTTTTGGGGGGGGGGCATTTTTTGGCATCCTTATTTCTGGGGGGCCTTGAAATATTTGGGCCCTGAAAACCTTCTGTCTGCAACAAAGGCCCGCACATCTGATCATTATTCCCTAACTAAATATCACATGTATGACCTGGGAGTGTTCATAGCTGTAAATATAGTAAAGGCATCATCACAAAGGTAGAATAGACTAGTATGTATGTGATAACTGGAACAGAATGTTGGACAGATTTCAATCTGTAGTTGCAGTAACCATAACCAAATGTGGATTTCCTGATCAGCCCCAAGTGTATTAAAATCATCTAGTGGAATGAATCCCTACCATGATGTAATTAGCTGTAACAAGATGTCATAACTCATGGCAAATATTCATTTCTCTCTAAAATACACGGAACCAGTGCACCATTTAGCTCTGTTGTTTCATTTATACTCTGCTATTATTTATATCATCAAAAATAGTATTACTTGTAGTGAATACGATGTACTGTAAATTGATTTGAAAAAATATTTAAGAAATTATTTATTTTGATTCCTTCGTTGGTGGAGTATATTTGTTTGTTGGTCACTCATGGCCATCATGGTGGATCAGCCACCCCTCCCATTTTCTGAAACTGGAAAGCGCTGTATATTGAATACATATACCTTAATATCTTTGCAGGTTACAGACTTGTCAGACGTGCCAGTTTATATCCAGGTGACAGAGGATGAAGGTGTTCCAGAGTACACTGTGATAGTGGAAACCTTGCAAGTAGCTACTTTGAAAAGTTTGTTCGCAGCCATGTGCAATTATTTGGCAGTGTTCTATGTCCTAAATATGGCATATGAGCCTTTGCTGAAGAAAACCCTTCAGTTTTAAAAAAAATCATTTTGAATGTTGATGATACTACACCGGCAGATAAATCAGTCAATAAAATTCTGGAGAAACTAAACATGCAAATCGCTAAAAATTGATGGCCTAATTACTGCTCCAGGCACCTACCATTTTTTGTACAGTTTTTTTTGGCTCAAACTGTCATCACATTTATAACATAGAATACTGCCTATCAATTGCACTAGCATATATGAGTCAAAATAGGCTAAGGTGTTATAAAACTGTAACTAACTTGCAAATAATAAGTCATTGAAAAATTTTTCATTATCATTTGAGCTGTTGTGTGTGTTAGTTTTGACTTACAAAATGTTGTTATTTTTGGTTACGATGCCGAAGGCCGAGTAACCTATGCGATCAAGTTGGCGTGTGTGAGGGTGTGTGTGTGTGTGTGATGTGACAGCTTGCTCGTAAACACGATATCTCAACAACGACACATTGGATCAATGTCATATTGGACTGGTGATGTGTGGATGGTCCCTATTGTTTTTGTTCTCCATCACATGAATATTAATAAGTGGGTAGGGCTTAAAGTAAAATTCTTAAAATGTCAATATCTTCGCAACGGTATGTCCGATCTGCTTCATACTTGGTATGGTGATGTAAGTGGTTCATTGTCACATGACAATGGAATTTCATCTAATTAATATTCATGAGTAGGTGGGGCTTAATCCTTAATTGCTAGAAATAGCTTGTAAACCTGAAATCTTAGAAATTAAATGTTGAATTACTGTCATTTTGAACTAGTACATGCTCCATGATTAGTAGATGTTCCCTATTGTTTTTGTTGTTCATGACATGAATATTAATGAGTAGGCAGCAGTTAAAGTGAAATTCTTAAAATGTCAATAACTTTGCAACGGTATAACCGATCATCTCCATACTTTGTTGATTGGTGGTGGATAATAATAGTTACATTTTCATATGAAAATAACATGTAACCTCATTAATATTCATGTGTTTGTTGGCCATATAGCATTTGTTGTCCCTCATTCCTAAACTCCTGTCATTCGTCACGTTTGACATGTTTTCCTGGTTCCTGGGAGCTTGCTGATCTTATCTATATTTGTTTTGCTTTATTAAACCATGAAATTGGCTAGCCAGGCCATTAAAGGAGTAGTCCAGTGACAAATTAAACTGGACTGAAAAAAAGTAACCTTTGCAATTAAGTTGGCATATGTGTATGTTGTGATGAGTTGGCATGTTGGTATGTTTTGATCAAGTTTGCGTGTGGGTATGTGTGTATATGTATGTTGCATAAATAGCTGGCTCAGACAATTAAAGGGATAGTCTATAGTGAAAATAGTAAATGAACTTAATAATCTGGTATTACTGTACATGTACCTATAGAGTATAGGGAAATCTTATGTGAGTGGGGTAGATTAATGTGTTGGTAGTAAGGTGTGAAACTGGTAAAATCTGATGGGTGTCAGGTGGGGGGGGGGGGTTGTCAGATGAGTAGGGTTATGTTGGGATCAGGGTTGTAGGATGGTAGGTGAGGCTGCAGGTGGTATGATGGTAATGGTTCCGCTCTGGGTTGGGGATATGGGTTGTGTCGTATCATCCCCATTTGTTTGTCTGGAGAGGGGGTGTGGGGTGGTGAAATGCCTAGAGTCAACTATATCACTTTTTTTCAACTTTATATGTACATCAATAAAGGCATTAATTTTTGGTTTTGTTTACGATGGCCAGGTAATCTACAGTTTAGCATATTTGCAAGTGTATGTATAATCTTAAAAACAATATATTTAATTACTGTAAATGTATTGAATAACTTGTAGATATGCTACATTATCATTACATGGACCTCATTGTTTTTGTTGTCCAGTACATGAATATGTGGGTGGGGCTTGTAATCAAATTCTTAAAATGTCGATATTTTTTCAAATGTATGTCTGATCACCTTCATACTTGGTAGGTTGGTACAGTAGTGCCACATGAAACTGAAATTTCATTTATATTTATGAGTGCAACTGACAACTTTATGTCTGATCAGCTTCAGTTTGGTTTCAGTTGTCTGGCAATAAGTACAATACAGGTATATAACAATAACAAATTCTGACTTATCTTATTTCATAAACTCTCATCGGCATCAGAACCACTAAACCTTTGGGTTTTCTGGTTCTTCAAGTACTGATGAAATCAGACACTCTTTTGTACTTACTATTGAGGTGAAGCATATGTAGTGTTTAAGAGAAAATATAAAATGTGATTCCAAATTAATACAGAAATTCTTGCTTTCTTTTTTTCATGTGAGAGGGCTTGATGGTCTAGCAGTGGTTAAGGCCCAATCAGGTTTTATATCCAAGAATTGTTCCCACCAGTTAGCTCAACAGACAGCTTTGTACCTATAAGGGAGTTGTCGCAGGTTCGAATCTGTGGTGGGTCATATAAAACTAGTATAGAAAAACTACTTTTATCCATGGGCAAGACTAACTGGATTAGTCAAGTGACTGCTGGACTAATCATTTAGGTCGCTTGACAAAAGCCTGGTCGATAGAGCATTGTTGAAAGACTAGCAAAAACTGGTCATGTGACTAATTGAATAAGTCAATTGACATCTTGACTAATCGTTTATTTCGCTTGACTAAAGCCTGGTCGATAGAGGCATAATTGAATGACTAGTAAAAACTGGTCATGTGACTAATTGAATTAGTCAACTGACATCTTGACTAATCGTTTAGGTCGCTTGACTAAAGCCTGGTCGATAGAGGCATAATTGAATGACTAGTAAAAACTGGTCATGTGACCAGGTTTACTTAGTCATATGACCAGAACTATTTGGTCACTGGACCAAAAGTTAGTCAAGTGACTAGAATTAATTGGTCGATAGAAGCATTGTCTGGACTAATGTACTCTAGTCATCTTGACTAGATTATGTTTACAGTGTGGGCAAGAATGTACACCTGAAGAAAATATTTGTTCTTTGGAGTACAAGGTACTATACTGTAAATAATCTATTGAATACCATTATTGTAAAATATGTTGCACACCTAAAGGGTTTACTAGTATTCAACCTAATTATAGAATGGAAAAAAATGTTATAACCCCTCCCAATTTCCATTCCCATTTGACTGTAGGCGCATTCACGGAATGTAAACGTTGCTAGCAAATATAGAAAGGAGGGGGCTGCTATGAAATTGACCGAGGAAGAGACATTTGAAAAATTTCTTTTGTTCTTTCTTTCTTTCTTTATTATTATTATTATTATTATTATTATTATTATTATTATTATTATTATTATTATTATTATTATTATTATTATTATTATTATTATTATTATTATTATTATTATTATTATTATTATTATTATTATTATTATTATTATTATTATTATATATTTATCGGGGGGGGGGGGGTACATGGTATAGCTAGGGTGAAGAATATGAATGAGAGTACACGTGATTTTAATTCTAGCCTTTAAAGAGCATCTTAAGAAAAGTGTACCTGTGAGTAAAAGTCTTGTTTACATATGGCGAAACATCTGCATGATGAAAATGGAATGGTAATGTTAAATAATATGCCAACAACGCGGTTAGGGTAGGTTTACCTCATGTGAAAACGTCTCAAAGGACTTGGAAACCACGTCATTCTTGATAGTTTATTAAATAGAAACGTTATATGGACTGTACTTCAAACTACAGCGTTAACTTTGTACTTATGCACATTAAACGAAAATTACGTCTTACCTCCAGCTGAGTTTCCAAAATTAATGATCTTGGAGTTCACCTCTCATACTCCTCTTAGAAGTATAAGGGTGTACACGTTTCAAGACTGACATTTGTGGGTCCCTTCTTTATTTATATATGAGCTAATAGACCTTCCTATCAGCGTCAAATATAAAGGGGCAGTTGCGGTATATATCGGAGCACATGAGGAAGTGATTAAATAATAAAACTGTTGTTAGGTTAAAAGTTCTCATTAATTTTCTTACTACTTTCCAATAATTCGAGGAGAATTGTATTTTTAATGTAATATATTGCTACTTTAGAACTCTAAACACTCCAGACATCAGCTTGTTGGATTATGGTCACAAATTGAGAGACTTCCCTTTACGACAGTTTTGGAGAATTGTGAAATCTTATTCTTTCTCTAGTAGCATCGCTGCATCCGATTAAAACTCATTGAAATCTTCAAATTTCCTTGCAAATTAGCTAAAATGACATAGAAAACAGAAAAAAAATACATAAGGACTTGAGCTACGTACAAATGAACGCTTAGGCGGAACTTTGTCACGTAAATAAAGTTATGCTAACAGATGATCAAGCGAGACTAAAAATCATCATCACCTCTCCGCTGACAGACAGAACATTATCAATGGGAGGGGGGAGGGGGAGCACATCCCCACTGATAGATAACACGTTACAAATCAGTCCGTAGGCTAGTACATAGATATATAACATGTATGGACAACACAATCAAACAACTGCAGACTTTGAACGTTGTTTCATAAGTTAGCATTATTTTGCATCAAGGCACCCTCCATTTAAATACACTTTCTCACTGTATCCTTCTCCCGTCAGATCCCTCCCACCAGTGAGATATTTCCCCTTAGACCCTTTCCAGGACGGAATTGCATCTTTGGGTTGATACTTGGTACATACGGACATATACATATAAATGGCAACCAAAAAGAGATAATTAGGACCGACTAATTTACTATAGCCAGTGGCTTGTGCAATTAGGGAAGTGGAGTTCCCAAGCTTTCGTCATTATTTGGAAGAAGTGGGTCAGTTGGGAGATTTTAACATTCAGCCGGGGAAGAATTAAGCCACTTCTCGGGGTGTATAACTCATTTTTAACCACACAAACACACACACAAATCCAGAGCATTCATGAGCACAACCTTGCTTTGAGTGCCAATTATAGCCATACTTTATAGTCGTAATATGCCTCAGAATCGTCCATTTGACTTCAACATTTACAGACACATAAATGGGGGAGAACCCCCACATCCCCTAAATGGGAGTCGGCTGCAACGATTCCACAGCCACACCAAAACCTTCATTCGCCACTCGCCATATAGGTTCAGCCCTACTTAATCAGTCGTTTGTCCCCGTCTCCTCTTAACTGAGAAATACTATGCACGCCACTGACTATATCACTTCATGCAGCTGATAGGTACGCAAACATGTTGCACACATGTATATGACCATTTTGATCATGGTAGAGTGAGACCACTGATAGTAACGATACATGAAAGAAAGTGCATAAAACAGTATGTCTGCAGTTTAATTTATATATAATCGTTGACCCAAGAAACTGTCATCCCTTCATGAAAGGGCAAAAACTGTACCCTAATTTTACCGCGGTAAACTATGGTAAATGTGTGGTAAATAGGGTAAATGTGTGGTAAAATTGTGGTAAAATCAACCGCGGTACATTTACCGCAGTTTTACCATGTATTACTGCGGTAAAAGTATGGTAAACGTGCGGTACATTTACCGCGGTAAATTTACCGCAGTTTTACCATGATATTACCTCGGTATAAGTAGGGTAAAAGTGCGGTACATTTACCGCGGTAAATTTATCGCAGTTTTACCATGATACTACCGCGGTATAAGTAGGGTAAAAGTGCGGTACATTTACCGCGGTAAATTTACCGCAGTTTTACCATGATACTACCGCGGTATAAGTAGGGTAAAAGTGCGGTACATTTAATGCGGTAAATTTACCGCAGTTTTACCATGGTATTACCGCGGTAAAAGTAGGGTAAAAGTGCGGTACATTTACTGCGGTAAATTTACCGCAGTTTTACCATGATACAACCGCGGTATAAGTAAGGTAAAAGTGTGGTACATTTACCGCGGTAAATTTACAGCAGTTTTACCATGATATTACTGCGGTATAAGTAGGGTAAAAGTGCGGTGCATTTACTACGGTAAATTAACCGCAGTTTTACCATGGTATTACCACGGTAAAAGTAGGGTAAAAGCGTGGTACATTTACTACGGTAAATTTACCATAGTTTTACCATGATATTACTGTAGTAAAAGTAGGGTAAGTATATATGGTACATAAACTACATATGTGAAATTCCTACAATTGTGCCATGACTAACCACAGTAAAAATAGGGTAAAACTATACGGTGCAATTATACTATGGTAAATTTACCATAATTGTACCATGATTTTACCACAGTAGAACATATATGGGTCACACTATGAAACATGATGGTACATTTACAGCAATTTTCCATGATTTTGTCCCATATTTTGCAATACTGATATGACAAACCTTTTGTTCTATTCATATCTTAATGTTGGCAATATAAATTACCTGTGGATATGAGTTGAATAAAGAAGAGAGACAAACTGCTATTCTTATATGTTATAGTATGCATCTCTTTTCCTAAAAAAAAACAAGCAGAGGATAGATACATAGAGAATTCCTTCATGGAATCCCTGATATATTTGAGAGGAGACAACAATTAATCTTTTTTTCATTATTAGGGAGAACTTAAAAGCCTTTAAAATGAAAAAAGAACTATATAAACTAGCACACATAAGGCATAGCTTATGTGTCTCAACACTGTGGCACACAAAAATTGACCAATCAGTGTCCTCAGATTTGGGTATTCTCTGTCAGGTCCATTAAATGACTTGACAAGTCTATGAATCTATGATCAGAGTACTCTTTCCATTTAAAACAAGTCTTTGAGGACAATAAGAGATCAAAAGTCCAATCTGGACTACCAATTAATTCAGAAGTAAGAGGGTCAGGAATCATACCATCTAGGGTAATTGAAATTCAACAAAGCTTTCTCATGTGTGAAACCTCCATGGATTTGATGAAATAAAAACTGTTGCATTCTACAACTGAGGACTTACATGTCAGGCATACAACCATTACAATAAGGGTAAAGGCATATAGCCAAATTATGATACAGTACACTGATGGGTGAAATTCAAAGAAATATATGGTATACATGCTGATTGAAGTTAGGACAAAATCATGCTCAATGTTAGGTAAAACTGTCCTACAATTAGTGTAAAATCATGGTAAATTGAGGTAAAACTAAGGTAAAAGCGTAGTAAATCTACAGTAAAATTGGGGTAAAAGCGTGGTAAAAGTATGGTAAATTGAGGTAAAACTAAGGTAAAAGCGTGGTAAATCTACGGTAAAATTGGGGTAAAAGAACGGTAAAACTGTGGTAAATTTATGGTAAAAGTGTAGTAAATGCGTGGTCAATCTAGGGTAAAATTGGGGTAAAAGAACGGTAAACTATGGTAAAAGCGTGGTAAAATATGGTAAATTGAGGTAAAACTAAGGAAAAATCGTGGTAAATATGCGGTAAAATTGGGGTAAAAGAACGGTAAAACGGTGGTAAATTTGGGGTAAAAGCGTAGTAAAAGTGTAGTAAAAGCGCGGTAAAAGTATGGTAACACCGTGGTAAATTGCGGTAAAATTGGGGTAAAAGTGAGGTAAAACCATGGTAAATTTCTGGTAATTTACTGCGGTAAACCGCGGTTTACCGCGTCCATAGGGCCAAAACACCGCGGTAATGTACAACAAATTTACCACGTTTTTACCCCGGTTTTACCGGGGTAAAAGTGTGGTATGTTACCGCGGTAAATTTGAGGTAATTTTTTTCCTGGGATGGCGTTCTATGTAACTATGGGTAGATATGAGGCTCCTGTAGATGTATTTTGAGTGTGTCGGGGCAAAGTTTAGATGGATAACAGGAAGAATGATGCCCTGATATGTTCTACTGCAAGCAAAGGCATGTGTTATCCATCTTCCATTTATCTGGTGAATAACCCACCAGCAGCACGTACCACAGTTAACTTCTTTAGCTATTTGTCTTACCTACGTACCATAATAATTCAAACACCTTGGGTCCGATACCAAACTATAACTATGACTATTATTGGAAATGAAGTTTATACACAAGATGTTCCAGTTTTAATGTTTTTACTAGCTTACCAGCTTATGTCATCCCATATTACATGCAAGAAGTCCTCTAACATCACACTACCCGGAATGTATCTTGATTAGTAATTTTATTTTTAGCTCTGTCTTTATTAAACGCAACTGAGTCAACATGGGAAACATTAACGTCTTGACCAGCCCAAAGTGGCCTGTACCGTATATCAAGTTATATCTAGAGACTCTTTTACACCAAAGTGTAAAGTAGAGATCGGTCAAATCAATGAATTTTGGGCGTTATTACAGGGGAATTTGTACATAGTATATGAAGTATATGTAGCTAGCCAACGCATGGAGAGATCGTTACATAGTAGTTAGGTTCAAGCTTGGACTCGAGTTACCTCTGAATAGGATGTGCATCACACTTTGGCACAGTGTCGGTTATCATAGTTTGAGACAGTACCCAGCAATATCTTACTTTTCACTGTTGAGATAGATATGATGTACTTTGGCAGAAATACCATCTAGGTATATAGTACTTGCGCATGTACGCACCCATAAATAATGACAATCAATTGACACCCGTGGATTTTTGGACTATGTTCTTAGCTACACCTGTATGTCCCTACCCTCTCCTCATCCAAATTTGATATATGGCATACATATGAAATTAACCAACCAAAGATTTTGCTACATACTTGTTTGTAACACATTTTGTTAATAACTGAAAACATATAACATCCTGTTAGTGACTTAAAATGTTCGAACTACATATTTAAGCCATAGGCAGAATCATCGTTATTCATTACATAGTTACAATTCAATATTATGATAAAGTGATATAAAAAATGTCGGAGGACTTGTGATAAATAGGTGGAGCAAATAATATCAAATCATACCATGTATAATCAAATTATTGATTAATTAGTCATACCTACAAAGAACTTAAATTTGGACTTTTGACACTTTTTTTGGTGAGACTTCGAGCCTGAGGATTATCTTGTATAAATGATAGCATGGCACCAAGTTAAAACGTTGAAACTATATACTGTACGCAAGTTTTATTATTATTATTATTATTATTAAAACTTTATTTTGAGAGGGTAACTCGTTTAGCCGAAGCCAATCTTCCACGAGGCCCTCGTACAATACAAAAATGGATAAATATCAATTAAAATATATAAGTATAAAACTAGAATGTAGCAAATTAAGAATGCTAAATGAAGTATGAAATTATGAATGGGTTTCAGCTCTAAAAGAAATAGAGAGACCTTTAGGAGTTTCTATAGCTTGAACGTTGAAATGTATGGTGCAATTGGACATGAATGTCACTAATTCCCGCCACCTCATTAATTGTAACTGTTAATACGTCCATTTTCTGTCTGTGAGTGCTCTATCTCTGAATTGACGCACAATTTCGTTTCCTTTGTTGAATTAACAGAAAATATGGTACCTATAGTTAGCTACCATCTTTCAGCGATGTAGGGCAGTCGCAGCCATAGAAAGGCGTACTTAAGGTTCCCTTAGGTGTATCCGTCAACGTTCTAGATCTACCCGTTTACTCATTGCTGAGATGCTGACCCCTGTGGCATTCAGGTAGGTAAGTTGGTCAATTGGATGTCAGTGAACAAATTAATGGTGTACAAGCGTTAAGTTATCACCAAATTTATTTTATATATGCAGTATAAAACTCCAGTCCGAATTCTATCAATTGATTTTCGTGCTGGTCCGCGGAAGGAACGTTCTTGAACCACAGCTGTAAAACAACAGCAGTTGCCCCACGTCATACGAGTTGTAACACGTCCTTGAAAGAGGCCTTCAATTGCTTAGTAAATGAGAGCTTCATTGAGAGTCCTCACACGTCCGTGATAAAGAGCTGTAGCACGTCCGCGAAATAGAGCCCCAAATAGGTCCTCAGGTAAGAGTACTCCACTGGATAATAGCTACATAATCATACACCTGGTCATATGTTTGACCCAAGCACCTGGCAGGCGCAATCCACGAGCGGTTTCCTCTCTGAACATGTGATCACGAACCAAATATCGTATATGGTATGATTATATAAAGTAAAAGAAACTTTTCAGCGTGGTATTAGTTTGTGCGACATTTGAATTCAGTGTACTATTTTCGAGACTTTATTCTTTGCCAAAAGTTTGGACTTGAAGAACTGAGTTGAACGCATCATTGAACTGCTCGTTATACCTGTAAGTGTTAATAATATTATGTACAGTTTGCTAGATATCGGTAGTTATTATTTTGTGTAATAGCCCTATGCTATCTTAATAAGTCTGTTGAGTGCGATTATAATCAAATCAAAATAAATCAAACATTTAATTTCAAATTGAATCTCAAATTTATTTTCTTGCATTGCAATAAAGTATATTATACAACACTAAAATACAGTTGCATGCCTGGTCTATTTCATTACCATGCAATAATATTCAATGTATCCTCTGTAGTAGAATGGTTTACAATGACTAGTTTACTTCAAGCGTTAAGTTAATGGTAAATAATGTTGGAACTCTGCCCAAGAAGTCGTCTATAACCCGCTGTTTTATAACCTACCTTACAATGATTTATAGCTACATTGTTGCATGGCGTAACTCTGCAATATCAGAGATGTAACATCGTAAAAAAAAAAAACAATATATATCGAAAGGGATAAAAACATCGTTAACACCGTGGGATTATCGGAAAAGTATTCTACGCCTTCCGCACGTTTAATGTATCAATAGTCTTGTTCAAAGAGGTTTGAATACAATGGTAGAGTACTCAGGAAATGTTAGGGATATAATCCACTGACCGTCATTTAAATGTAACTTTCCGTTATATCTGGAAGTTTTCATGCTTTACCAGACAAGACAGCACTTACGTTTTCTGACCTATTACATATATACGGTAAATTCAACAGGACCAAATTCATACCAAGCCTACGACATTGTCACCACTGCTAAAAATCGGAGCTGTTCAAAATGAAGTTGCTGGGATTAGCTTTTCAGGTTCTGTGCTTGATCCTGGTTATACCTGGGCAAGAAGGTAAATCAGGTCCGAAAGAAGATATTATTTGTCATGAGTCCCGCAAACCGATACCATTGCATCATCCAGTAAATACCATTACGGTAAGTTAAATCCTAAAACCAGTATTGTACTAGAATTGACCTAAATAATAATTTTTAGAATGCGAAGAAAAAAAATGATGTAATGCAAACCCACCCCTCCCATATAATAACGGGTTTTGAACGTACAACATATTCTCCCATGTTGAGGAGGGTTAACGATGCAGTAGGTGGTCAATTGGTTGTGCAACGGATGAATGTTCTCCAAAAGATCAAAATTAAGTTTAGTTGTTTTATATCTTTTTGTAGCTACAACAACCAGAGTGCAACTAATTAAAGGGATGTTTTTGTTGCTGGAATTGATTGCTTAGCAAAACCAACATTCTAATAGAATTTTTTATCGCAAAGTATTGGATTTCTTCATGTTTTGTAATAGTTTTTTATTCCATCTGGCAATATTATAATAGAATATGTCATCAGGGCACTCACGATTTAAGTCCACAGAGGAAAAGTAACATTGCTACATATTTGAGACACTACATAGCAGTACAGATAACTTTGACAGGTAACTTAATTATCCAAATAAATCATGTACCAAGGATTAACAACACAAATATTTTAATAACCTAAGTGAAGCTTTGAAGATATGATTTCATGAACCACGACTTCCTAGAGTAGTTGAAGGATCAGCCCGTCATAATAGGTTATATGTAATCAACCGTATCCCGAGAGAGGGAGAACCTATTGATATGTGGTTTTCAATTAGGAGGGCGGAATATATTTCTGTTTAATATAAGTTTACATTGTGTGTCACCAGAAAATCTCTAGTCTGCCTGAAGTGTATACGATTACAGTGATTTGTCGCCGATATTCTTCATTGCCATTAACTGCAGTGAGCGATTTCATAAGTGTGGAAATAATTACATCGAAATTGCATTACAATAAGGATAAATTCGTACAGATTTACTCTCAAAGGTAACATTTATCCGAGCTGCCTGCTGCAAGATTATAGTTTTCTACTGCAAACTGATGATTTATTTCTCAAGAACATGTATATACGTATCGATTTCAGCTGGTTAAAACTTGTCTCAACAATGTGTCCCACTATCCCAATTCATTAATAATAATTAATTATAAAATTTGCCAGACCACAAAATTCAGGCGAGTATGTCATTACCACATTAATTGTATTTTACTCATGAAAGGATGCTATTGAGTTGTTAGTAAGTGTTTGAAGTAACAGAAACAAAATCCCTTTACCAAGCCCATTTGTTTAAGTTATAGATGCAGATATCTATCATGTCAACAAAAACCTATTTGTTTTTAAATGAAAATACACACTTGAGGCCATTAATGTATATTTTAACTGCTTAACGTTAGTATTGTCATATTGTGGATTATGAAGGTTGAAGTACAGGGGAATTTACTTCAGTAACCAAAATCATGCTGCGGACATTTTTCTAAAAGAAGCTTCTTTGGAATAGTCATATTTAACATGAAATGCTTGTATTTGTTATCGTATCGACAATGTTGCAATTCATTCATGGTTACTTTGCTTTCCTTAGCGTGATATTAATTGTGCGGCAGAAACATTACACTATAAACCATTGCCCACAAACTGTCAACCGTATTATAAACATTTATTTAACATTACCTGATATTGCTAGTTGGATGCATATCAACCATATCTTTCTTTCATGTAACATTTCGGTACTATTTACTCACAGTTTCATAACTATTGCAATCGCTCTGAAGAAGATTTGGATGGCGGATTAAGACAAGAACTCACAGACATAAAAGATCTTCTAAACACCATCATCAGTACCCTAGAGAATACAGGTTAGAACGATTGTTTATCATCATGAGGAATTTTTCTGCTAACTTGGAAAAATATGTTATGATATCAATGTCAGTTTTGTAAACTGTCAATTTCTTTATATACATGATCAGCTCTTGCTTCATATCGTCAAGTGTTATTCCCCACCTTAACTATTTACTAAGTGTTGGTCGTATTTATACGTATTTGGTCATAATATAATATGGCCTTTTTTGCCAAAAGCGATATTTGTCACCAATGATATTTTCTAGGAAATGTATATGTAAGCAGATTGAGATCTGTTTCCAGTAGTTACATTTCACTGCCATAGATAACGAAACCATTTGCTATTCGTAGCGTCGTTATAACCGTTCGAATTTCATATATGAAATATCGTATACATAGACATAAACATATTGTAGCCGTATTGATAAGCCATACACTATTTCACTGTTGGTGCTGATGTTGTTCCTACGCTAACGGCATCTTCTAATTGTTTCAAAATAACCGTGTTCTTGTTAATGTTGTGTTTTCTCTTTCTTAGAATGCTGCAACAGTACCAACACTACTGAGATATCTAAACCAACTTCACAACCAAAGGATTGCTTGGATGTTCTAGAGAATGGTGTGCTTGAGAGTGGTGTGTATAACATCACACCGGATGGCGCTGATCAGTTCCCAGTATTTTGTGACATGGATACTGACGGTGGCGGTTGGACGGTATGTTACAATGTGTACACAAAAATACCCCAAATAAATGCAGTATGTGAGGCTCAAAAACTGCTCACCTTTTCATCTAGTGACATACTAAAAAATATTAAGTTCTAACGTAGAAGTGGCACGATAAATCAATACCTCATCTATATGTACGATACAATCAAATACGTTTGAATAAGAAAAACAGTTGACATGATTGTCAGGTAGTTATTCCGACGATATAATGATATCATGAATATACATTTTCATGATGGTATTCATATGCCATATTTAATGAAGTGGAGTTGAGGCGTTAGTTATCAACCCCAATATTTGTTAACGTTTAACAAGATTGCAGTATTTTCCAGTGATATTATACAATACTGTCACTGTCATGGTAAGTCATACCTCTAGCGACAGTAAAACATAAGTGCTTGACACCTCTAATGGCAAGTAGATTGTATTCTGAGCATAAAGCTTTAAAATATTATTATCAAACAAAATATCGTGTAAATTTAACGAGTTTTATCAGACGGAAAATGTCACCTGTTTAAAGGTTTTTCAAAGGCGAGAAGACGGTACGGAAGACTTCTACAGAAATTGGTACGACTATGAAAATGGCTTTGGTTCGTTAGAGGGAGAACATTGGTTGGGTAATGAGAAGCTATATAACTTGACGAAGCAGAAGACGTATGGACTCCGTGTAGACTTGGGAGATTTTGAAGGTGCGTCCAGATATGCCAAGTATAATCCATTCGTCGTTGCTGGTCCTGCCGACAATTACAGACTCCAACTAGGATCATATTCCGGTGATGCCGGTAAGTCTGTGATGTGGCGTCATAAGTCCTATTTTCACATAAACAATCACACTGCTATATTATAGGCCAATCAGATAATATGCTGGTCAGCCAATTACATCCCATGTTATCTCATTAAGAATGTAAGTATAAATACTCATGTACGCTACTGTAATATCACTCTTCATGCTTACTGCCACTTCTTACGAATAAACCCTACACGTCATTGTTCATGGTTATTAACGTTACGTGAAATATATATTCAGCAATCTAGAATGACTCTTCCTTCATTATACTGGCGTCTTCCGAAACGTATAATATGACAACGTTGCTTGCTCTTTAAGGTACATGCGACTCGAAAGGTATAGACGAACCGAGATTATGTGTTTTCCAACTATCAATAGTCAAATTCTACCTACGAGTGTGTAAAAGACGACTTTATGAAACAGTTTAGTCTTGAAATGGAATAGGTCAAGAAAAACGAAAGCTTGAGAGCTAGTAATACTTCATATAACTACTTTGACTAACAACATATTCATCTCTAATATATAGGCTTACATGCTCATGACTTCGGCTCCTCGACGCTTATACTTCTAATTGCTAAATGATACACCGAATGTGTTTTAAGTTCTAATACTCAACCACGTGGTCTTGGATAACATGAGACACCTTTGTCCTTCAAAAATTTCTTTTTGGAAACGTGTCAGGTAATAACATCTCTCATTAATTTGAATTAAATCATAGGAACACACCTAATGGTTTGCAAGGTAGTCCAGCGACTTTAAATGATAACTTGCCGGATATGTTCAAATGTTATTTTTCAAATTTTTAGAGAGTCCTAGACTTGCTGCCGTGAATTTTAAAGCGTTTAGAACATATGAAAACAAAACAAAATATGCCTAAAGTCATTCTTTAATAAACATCACCGGTAGCTTCGGTAACCAATGCGTATTGCACATGTGCATAATATTAAATAATATGTAAATTATCATAACATATATGATTAACAGCTGGTATTCAAATATCTTGCATTGTGGGCCCTTGTTTGTACCATTATCACCTTGGTGACCCTCCAGTGTGGAATGCTGTGGTCTGTGTTTGAGATGTACAGGGAAAAGGTATAACCTTTGAGTTTTTTTTTAAGTGGTTAAGGGTGCTTAATTGCACAATCGTGTCATATAGTCCAACTTTTCAAATTGCTGTAATTAATGTTCAACATTGACACACTTTTCCTCATACATCGGCTGTTTTCCCCTCGGATTTTTAGTAGTCTCATACATGATAGTTACACAGTTCACTGTCGTGTCTATGTTTTACTATATAAAATAGGCCGATACTGAAGATGTGTTGAACACCCGAAGAATAACCAGCAGTTGTAACAAAATATGAGTGTCCCATACATTGCAGAGTGCCATATATTACAATGTGCCATGTATTACACTGTCCCATTAAATCGTAGTACCACGAGTAAGTTGTGACAAGCTCCCGAACACTCACATCATGTGTTAAATGGATCTTTCCGTTATACTTGCAGGTAATGCTATGGGTGTTTGTCAAAACAAACAGTTCTCTACATTTGATCAAGACCACGATACTTGGGGCAGCAGCTGTGCCTTGAGGTATAAGGGAGGATGGTGGTATGAGCATTGTCACTACGCCAACCTCAACGGAGAATATCATGAAGGCGCATCCGCTTATGGTGTTGGTCTCAATTGGGCACAATGGAAAGGCTATACATACTCAGTTAAATTTACTGAAATGAAACTGAGACCAGTTTGAAGTATTCGTCATCATCTTCAAATATATTTAATGGGTTAAATTAATCATGTTGGCTGTGCAGATACAGTTAACAAAGAATCCCGAATACAAAATAAGCTAGTAATGTTGTTGTTTTAATTTAAATGCACTCTTACTTACGATCATATTTAAACGAGATCATCGTATTGGGGTCTGATCTCAGATAAACCTTAACTATTTGTTCGATCATTCATTTCTTCGATTAACTCTTAAGTTTAGAACCTAAATTTAATGGAAATATGCCAACCTCAGTAACTTGTCTTTATTGTTTGTTTGAGTGTGTAGGAGCGTGAGTTGGTAGGTGTTGATTTACATCAAATTAAATATTTTATGCCTCTGTCAATAAATATCAGCTGCTCAAATCTGACTGACGTTTATGATAAGTGAATGTAACTTCACATTTCTCCAGGAAATATTTCAGAGCTAAATTTAAGTTGGATATGTAAAAGAGGAAAGATAATCAAAGCGTCCTCTCCAAATATTCACGATTTATTGTATTATATTTGGACTTGGAACGAGCAGATATGATTTCATAGATGCAAATATAATTAAAAAAACTCTTTTGATTTTTCTTTATCTTCAATCCATTGGTTCATCAATGGGCATGAGAGTAAATATATTCTGATAAAGTAGAAACCGAATTGAAATTCTGAAGACATACAAAATACTGCTAAGAAGTTTGCTTTTAAAGGATTTGAAAGAACATTCATCATGATTGTTGTTCTCTTAGACATGTTAAAAGTAAAATTACCCCTTAACTAACATAACATCAGTTTACTTAACATTATACATGTTTCAACGGTCCTTAGAATACTCTCCTTTCATGTAAATGTAAAAGGTTTTCGTCATGTTTTCATTCTTGGAGCTTTAAAGGGTGTGAAGACTCGTGCAAAAAGAAACGTCTAATGCCGGTAATTTGACCTATTCTCGAATGAGGTGTAACAGAAGTGTTAAACACCACCATCGATCCCAGAAAATACACACACAGCTTGCTACCGTCGGTAATTAGACACTAGTGTACAGTCAGAACATACAGCTGCGGTCAATACCCACAGCACAGTATACAAACGATACAGCGATGGACATCTCAGGTCCAACTAAAGATAACAATTAAGGTATCACGTTTCATTACTGTCTGCATTTTGTAGGGACACGAACAAAACGTCACTTGCAAGCAACGGAAAGTTTTCAGATGGTCGCACGCGGTTTGGGGCGAGTCTTCAATTCCTTTAATGTTTCTTTATTTATGAGCTGAAACTCTATAATATTCTTTCAAATCAAATGACGATTAAAATTGTTATCTAAAGGGAAAGTTTGTGATGACAATAAAGTCAGTGACAGATGAAAAGTGCCCCTTGATCTTTGTATAAAAATTGTATCAATACCTTTCTCTTAGCAGGTTTGAAAAAAGCAGTTGTCTTTCTTAGAGACATGTTCACATGAACGGTATATTACTTCAATGGGTTTTCTCCATACCAAACATACATTAAGCTGCTACTGTATATCCCAGCTATGGAGGGCACCCATTGTATATCTTTACTGAACGTACGGTGATGATTATTATTTTAGGACCTCCAGCAGGTCAACATTGTATTCAACCCAACCAAAATTTTCCAAAGTGTATTCAGATTGCTCAAAGTGTGATGCACTTTGCATTTGCAACAAACTACTTCATGTGTACTTACTTAATAACGTATATGGCTATTCAGCTGTTTTAGTGGTGGTATTAATCTGATCATTGATTGAGGAACAAGGTTGTACCAGTCTGCCAAACTACATGCAAGACTGTTGCGGCTCGTTTACTTCCTTTTATGCTTGTTTCCCTTTGTTACCCTTCCCTGGATATAGGTCATTTGCCTTTCTCTGCTAAGTGATTGTCCCCCCCCCCCCCTTGGAAGGCCGTGTTCATTGTATGTGTTCCTATTGTCACTCAAGTATCAGTGCTTGTAATATTGTAATATTTGTCCTTCCAAATATACTTCGTACTTTGTGATACTGGTTAGTTCAGTCTTTCGGTCACAAGCTGGATGTAATACAAGGTATTGTTATGTAGCCTTGAAGTGAGCTCCATTATCTGTAAAATGTTAAAGTTTAACACTTATTTTCCCATCTCTGTTTGCTTGCTAGTAATAAATTCATATGCTGCAAAAATTGAGCAAACGTAGATCATTCTGTTTCAAATTATAAATATCACAACTACTGAACGACTATGTACCTTTCTACGCATTGGAAGATTTACGGTCATCAAGTGGACACTGGGCGTTGTTGGCCCGTGAGATACCACTTATTTTTTTGAACTTTTTAATGACAAACATGATAAAGTATATCAAACGCATCTTTAATGGTTAATGATATACATTTTGGGTGAAAGCCAGCCTAAGTACCAATTTTCAGCTTTACAGGACTCGAGGATACAAATGGGGAACAGCCAAATGGCTGTTAATTTTTTTTAATTTTCCAGGGCACCATAACAAATTGAGAAGGCATCAACGCCAAAAATCAAATGGGCACCAAATTAGTTATGTTCACTTTCACAAATTGTCACATAAAAAAACATGAGTAACTGTCAAAAGTATGATCAATAAAACCATATCTGAAAAGTTGAATTAGTAAGGAGGATATGCGAGCCACACTCGCACTCACAATCAACTTTATCGTTAATATAATTATAGCCAGATACAGAAATGAAAGGCACATAAGTATAATCAAACAATCACCCATTTCTTTACGTGGTATGAGCCGTATGACCTACTCACGTCACTACTTTGTTCCAACTAATTGTTGGTTGATATTGTTTCGAAAGCGGTAGTTACAACTCCTATTAAAGGGTTCCCGTATTAACATATATGCAAAGTAATCGTATTCCATTTTAAAGATATTCTAGTTAAGGGCATCAAAATGAAGAATAGTCAATTATACGAATCACAAGAATTTTAAAGGGAGGGGGTACCACCCCGACTTTGAAGTCGAAACGACTTCGAGTCGACTACAACTATTTATGGACACTGGACGCTGATTTTGGAACAAAAAAAGCTGTTTGGGGTTTTCAGGGCGGATAGTATTGCGGGGCCCGTAAAGAACCGCCCTAGAATCAGGTAAAGCTAGGCCTAGATCACAAACTGAATAATATAGCATTACTGTTAGCCCTAACGTACTTAGACATTTAACTAGCCCATTCGTAGTAGAACATTTGGCCTAACTATATCCACTCGAATAAAAGGAACTTAAACAAGGAAATGTACCCAACACGTGGATTCTCTCTCTGAAAAATGCTTTTCAGCTTCAGTTCAAAATTGGAAGAAATCTTTCCCAATTATGCACTGGATTCAGTTGTACATCGTACACCAATGTACGATGCACAGTCTTCACATGTGTGTACACATGTGTGTAAACAAAAATTGAAGACGGTTGTCTTGAATTCGGTGTTTGTTTATCAGATAAACCAAGATTTTATAAGCTAACAACATTTGATAATAGAAACATTAAACGACAAAATGTTGGTGAAAAATCTCAGAATATGTGTGTAACTGTTTCTGTATAATATGTCCGCCGTTTGTGTTTTAGGTGGGCTAGACGTTTTTGATGGGCAGCATCCCCCTACGTCTCAACCTTCTTTGGCCAATGCCCTAATTCGCCCCATACAGAGCAATAAAATATACCTGTTTCCTTTAAAATTTGTAGATATTGAGATCAATTATGATACTGTCCAACCGAAATCGTTGTGGATCCTCTGAGTTGACTATATCAGAAGGGATACTGAAAACAGTTGCCCAGATGAAGAAAATGAAAATTTCGAGCACAATTTCATGTTACAATTCAAGTTTGTATCACTAGTAGTAAGTTTGTGACGGCGCTACATCAAGGAATGTACTTCACATATTCGTTAAATGTGATGAAAACTCTGTTTGTTCATGAAAAATACCCATTTTCTAAGACATGTGATCTCATAATATTTTAATATTGTAATATTATATATATATATATATATATATATATATATATATATATATATATATATATATATATATATATATATATATTCAATAAAGAATAACACACCAGAAAATTCCACTTCACGACCGGTTTCGTCCTTTTGGGACTCATCAGGCGAAGGTAGGAATCGAGCCCGGATAAGCCGTAAATAAGAATTGAATGTGGAATTTTTCTGGTGTGTTATTCTTTATTGAATTCTGTCATACCACTTGCTACACATTCAATTCTTATTTACGGCTTGGCTTGCCTAAAGAGTGGTTATTCTGTGTAAAGTTTTCAGATTTAAAGCGCCAGGGGTGCACTCTGTACAATCATAGCACTTGGGTAATACGCCCTTAATGACAGTTATTCAAAGCCAATTTATACGCTTTAACACACCAGTAGAATCACTGTGGTCGAGTGGTACGGACTTCGGTTCGTGACACAAAGATCCGACCTTTTACTTGTATTAAAAGATTTTTAATGTAGCGCAATAATATGCCACTGCTCAAATTGTATTTTCAACAAATTGGATATTAGATTGTAAACATCCGCTAGCCTTTTTTTGGTGGTAATCTTTAGTGCCGCAAGCTCACTTCATTAAAATATGTTAGTGAAATATCATCTTAGTGGAAATCAATGCAGCTAAACAGCAGTAGAAATTATTACAATGACCTGCTCTCTTTAGTGCTATGTAATATGTTGGCGTTACTATGCTGTCTAACAACACAACGCAACACAACGCAACAACTAAGGAAAGAGAGTTGCGTTGATTTGCTATTGCGTTGCTGTTTGGGTTCCTTGCGTAGTAGCAACATGATCGCAACAAAAAAAAAACTAAGATTGTAAAAATCTTGTTTGCGTTTTGACATAATATTTCTCTAGTATATATTTTTAATACGTTTAAATTCCACATCTTTGTTTTCGAAGAGCCTAAATAAAACGGTAGCATTTTTTAAATTAAACTCTGATGATTATAATCCGTTGGCAACATTCTAACTTCATCTTTCTCAGACTCTTTCGTATAAGAAATGTGTCTGTACTACCTGGCAAGACAGTAGTATTAAAGTTGGTTTTACACAACATGGTACATTAAACAGGATTGTACCACATTAATATTAGTTTTTTCATGGCTGAAAACGAAGCTACTCAAAATGAAGTTATTGGAATTAATCTTTCTAGTTATGTGATGGATCTTGTTTGTTCCTGGGCAAGAATGTACACCTGAAGAAAATATTTGTTCTTTGGAGTACAAGATACTAGACTGTATATAATCCATTGAATACCATTATTGTAAAATATGTTGTACACCTAAAGGGTTTACTAGTATTCAACCCAATTATAGGATGGAAAAAAATTGTTATAACCCCTCCCAATTTCCATTCCCATTTGACTGTAGGCGCATTCACGGAATGTAAACGTTGCTAGCAAATAAAGGAAGGAGGGGGGCTGCTATGAAATTGACTGAGGAAGAGATATTTGAAAATTTTCCTTTTGTTCTTTCTTTCTTTATTAATATTATATATTTAATGGAGGGGGGGGGGGTACATGGTATAGCTAGGGTGAAGAATATGAATGAGAGTACACGTAATTTTAATTCTAGCCTTTAAAGAGCATCTTAAGAAAAAGTTTACCTGTGAGTAAAAGTCTTGTCTACATATGGCGAAACATCTGCATGATGGAAATGGAATGGTAATGTAAAAAAACACGTCAGCAACACGGTTAGGGTAGTTTTACCTCATGTGAAAACGTCTCAAAGGACTTGGAAACCACGTCATTCTTGATAGTTTATTAAATAGAAACGTTATATGGACTGTACTTCAAACTACAGCGTTAACTTTGTACTTATGCACATTAAACGAAAGTTACGTCTAACCTCCAGCTGAGTTTCCAAAATTATTGATCTTGGAGTTCACCTCTCATACTCGTCCTCGAAGTATACGGGTGTACACGTTTCAAGACTGACATGTGTGGGTCCCCTTCTTTACTTATATATGAGCTAATAGACCTCCCTACCAGCGTCAAATTTAAAGGGGCAGTTGCGGTATATATCGGATCACATGAGGAAGTGATTAAATAATAAAACTGTTGTTAGGTTCAAAGTTCTCATTAATTTACTTACTACCTTCCAATAATTCGAGTAGAATTGTATTTTTCATGTAATATATTGCTACTTTAAAACTCTAAACACTCCAGACATCAGCTTGTTGGATTATGGTCACAAATTGAGAGACTTCCCTTTACGACAACTTTGGAGAAAGTGAAATCATATTCTCTCTCTAGTAGCATCGCTGCACCCGATTAAAACTCATTGCAATTTAGCATTTCTTTGCGAATTAGCTGAAATGAAATAAAAAACAGAAAAACAAATAAATAAGGACTTGAGCTATGTACAAATGAACGCTTAGGCGGAACTTTGTCACGTGAACAAAATTATGCTATCAGGTGATCAAGCGAGAAAAACATCATCAGCACCTCTCCGCTGACAGACAGAACATTATCAATGGGAGGGGGGCAGCACATCCCCACTGATAGACAACACGTTACAAAGTAGTCCGTAGGCTAGTACATAGATATATAACATGTATGGACAGCACAATCAAACAGCTGCAGACTGAACGTTTTTCAAAAGTTAGCATCATTTTGCATTAGGCACCCTCCATCTTAATACACTTTCTCACTCTACCCTTCTTCCATCAGATCCCTCCCGCCAGTTAGATATTTCCCCTTATACCCTTTCTAGGACGGAATGGCATCTTTGTCCACAAAATGGTGTTTAATTGCACTCCCAGAGATGACGGTTGTTAATATTTGATACATACGGACAGATCCGTATAAATGGCAACCAAAAACGTGAGATAGTTAGGACCGACTTATTTACTATAGCCAGTGGCGGGCGAAACTAGGGAAAGGGAGTTCCCAACCTTTCGTCATTATTTGGTAGAAGTGGGTCAGTTGGGAGATTTTAACATTCAGCCGGGGAAGAACTAAGCCCCTTCTCGGGGTGTATAACTCATTTTTAACCACACAAACACACACACAAATCCAGAGCATTCATGAGCACAACCTTGCTTTGAGTGCCAATTATAGCCATACTTTATAGTCGTAATATGCCTCAGAATCGTCCATTTGACTTCAACATTTACAGACACATAAATGGGGGAGAACCCCCACATCCCCTAAATGGGAGTCGGCTGCAACGATTCCACAGCCACACCAAAACCTACATTCGCCACTCGCCATATAGGTTCAGCCCTAATTAATCAGTCGTTTGCCCCCGTCTCCTCTAAACTGAGAAATACTATGCACGACACTGACTATATCACTTCATGCAGCTGATAGGTACGCAAACATGTTGCACACATGTATATGACCATTTTGATCATGGTAGAGTGAGACCACTGATAGTAACGATACATGAAAGAAAGTGCATAAGACAGTATGTCTGCAGTTTAATTTATATATAATCGTTGACCCAAGAAACTGTCATCCCTTCATGAAAGGGCATGGCGTTCTATGTAACTATGGGTAGATATGAGGCTCCTGTAGATGTATTTTGAGTGTGTCGGGGCAAAGGTTAGATGGATAACAGGAAGAATGATGCCCTGATATGTTCTACTGCAAGCAAAGGCATGTGTTATCCATCTTCCATTTATCTGGTGAATAACCCACCAGCAGCACGTACCACAGTTAACTTCATTAGCTATTTGTCTTACCTACGTACCATAATAATTCAAACACCTTGGGTCCAATACCAAACTATAACTATGACTATTATTGGAAATTAAGTTTATACACAAGATGTTCCAGTTTTAATGTTTTTACTAGCTTACTAGCTTATGTCATTCCATATTACATGCAAGAAGTCCTCTAACATCACACTACCCGGAATGTATCTTGATTAGTAATTTTACTTTTAGCTCTGTCTTTATTAAACGCAACTGGGTCAACATGGGAAACATTAACGTCTTGACCAGCCCAAAGTGGCCTGTTCCGTATATCAAGATGTATCTAGAGACTCTTTTACACCAAAGTGTAAAGTAGAGATCGGTTAAATCAATGAATTTTTGGTGTTATTACAGAGGAACTTGTACATAGTATATGAAGTATATGTAGCTAGCCAACGCATGGAGAGATCGTTACATAGTAGTTAGGTTGAAGCTTGGACTCGAGTTACCTTTGAATAGGATGTGCATCACACTTTGGCACAGTGTCGGTTATCATAGTTTGAGACAGCACCCAGCAATATCTTACTTTTCACTGTTGAGATAGATATGATGTACTTTGGCAGAAATACCATCTAGGTATATAGTTCTTGCACATGTACGCACCCATAAATAATGACAATCAATTGACACCCGTGGATTTTTGGACTATGCTCTTAGCTACACCTGTATGTCCCTACCCTCTCCTCATCCAAATTTGATATATGGCATACATATGAAATTAACCAACCAAAGATTTTGCTACATACTTGTTTGTAACACATTTTGTTAATAACTGAAAACATATAACATCCTGTTAGTGACTTAAAATGTTCGAACTACATATTTAAGCCATAGGCAGAAATCATCGTTATTCATTACATAGTTACAATTCAATATTATGATAAAGTGATATAAAATATGTCGGAGGACTTGTGATAAATAGGTGGAGCAAATAATATCAAATCATACCATGTATAATCAAATTATTGATTAATAAGTCATACCTACAAAGAACTTAAATTTAGACTTTTGACACTTTTTTTGGTGAGACTTCGAGCCTGAGGATTATCTTGTATAAATGATAGCATGGCACCAAGTTAAAACGTTGAAACTATATACTGTACGCAAGTTTTATTATTATTATTGTTATTAAAACTTTATTTTGAGAGGGTAACTCGTTTAGCCGAAGCTGATCTTCCACGAGGCCATCGTACAATACCAAAATGGATAAATATCAATTAAAATATATAAGTATAAAACTAGAATGTAGCAAATTAAGAATGCTAAATGAAGTATGAAATTATGAAATTATGAATGGGTTTCAGCTCTAAAAGAAATAGAGAGACCTTTAGGAGTTTCTATAGCTTGAACGTTGAAATGTATGGTGCAATTGGAGATGAATGTCACTAATTCCCGCCACCTCATTGATTGTAACTGTTAATACGTCCATTTTCTGTCTGTGAGTGCTCTATCTCTGAATTGACGCACAATTTCGTTTCCTTTGTTGAATTAACAGAAAATATGGTAACTATAGTTAGCTACCATCTTTCAGCGATGTAGGGCAGTCGCAGCCATAGAAAGGCGTACTTAAGGTTCCCTTAGGTGTATCCGTCAACGTTCTAGATCTACCCGTTTACTCATTGCTGAGATGCTGACCCCTGTGGTATTCAGGTAGGTAAGTTGGTCAATTGGATGTCAGTGAACAAATTAATGGTGTACAAGCGTTAAGTTATCACCAAATTTATTTTATATATGCAGTATAAAATTCCAATCCGAATTCTATCAATTGATTTTCGTGCTGGTCCGCGGAAGGAACGTTCTTGAACCACAGCTGTAAAACAACAGCAGTTGCCCACGTCATAAGTGTTGTAACACGTCCTTGATAGAGGCCTTCAATTGCTTAGTAAATGAGAGCTTCATTGAGAGTCCTCACACGTCCGTGATAAAGAGCTGTAGCACGTCCGCGAAAGAGAGCCCCAAATAGGTCCTCAGGTAAGAGTACTCCACTGGATAATAGCTACATAATCATACACCTGGTCATATGTTTGACCCAAGCACCTGGCAGGCGCAATCCACGAGCGGTTTCCTCTCTGAACATGTGATCACGAACCAAATATCGTATATGGTATGATTATATAAAGTAAAAGAAAACTTTTCAGCGTGGTATTAGTTTGTGCGACATTTGAATTCAGTGTACTACTTTCGAGACAAACCTTACCATTTATTCTTTGCCAAAAGTTTGGACTTGAAGAACTGAGTTGAACGCATCATTGAACTGCTCGTTATACCTGTAAGTGTTAATAATATTATGTACAGTTTGCTAGATATCGGTAGTTATTATTTAGTGTACTAATAGCCCTATCCTATCTTAATAAGTCTGTTGAGTGCGATTATAATAAAATCAAAATACTATTCAAACATTTCATATCAAATTAAAGGTCAAACTTATTTTCTTGCATTGCAATAAAGTATATTATACAACACTAAAATACAGTTGCATGCCTGGTCTATTTCATTACCATGCAATAATATTCAATGTATCCTCTGTAGTAGAATGGTTTACAATGACTAGTTTTCTTCAAGCATTAAGTTAATGGTAAATAATGTTGGAACTCTGCACAACAAGTTGTCTATAACACGCTGTTTTATAACCTACCTTACAAAGATTTATAGCTACATTGTTGCATGGTGTAACTCTGCAATATCAGAGATGTAACATCGTAAAAACCCAATATATATCGAAAGGGATACAAACATCGTTAACACCGTGGGATTATCGGAAAAGTATTCTACGCCTTCCGCACGTTTAATTTATCAATAGTCTTGTTCAAAGAGATTTGAATACAATGGTAGAGTACTCAGGAAATGTTAGGGATATAATCCACTGACCGTCATTTAAATGTACCTTACCGTTATATCTGGAAGTTTTCATGCTTTACCAGACAAGACAGCACTTAAGTTTTCTGACCTAGCACTTTACGGTAAATTCAACAGGATCAGATTCATACCAAGCCTACGACATTGTCACCACTGCTAAAAATCGGAGCTGTTCAAAATGAAGTTGATGGAATTAGCTTTTCAGGTTCTCTTCTTGATCCTGGTTATACCTGGGCAAGAGGGTAAATCAGGTCCGAAAAAAGATATTATTTGTCATGAGTCCCGCAAACCGATACCATTGCATCATCCAGTCAATACGATTACGGTGAGTTAACTTCTAAAACCAGTATTGTACTAGAATTAACCAAAAGAATAATTTTTTAGAATGCGAAGAAAGAAATGATGTAATGCTACCCCACCCCTTCCATATGAATAACGGGATTTGAACGTACAACATATTCTCCCATGTTGAGGAGGGTTAACGGTGCAGTAGGTAGTCAATTGGTTGTGCAAGGGATGAATTTTCTCCAATTTTGTTGCTGGAATTGATTGCTTAGGAAAACCAACATCCTAATAGATTTTTTATCCCAAAGTATTGGATTTCTTCATGTTTTGTAATAGTTTCTTTTATTCCATCTGCCAATATTATAATTGAATATGTCATCAGGGCACTCACGATTTAATTCCACAGAGGAAAAGTAACATTTCTACATATTTGAGACACTACATAGCAGTACAGATAACTTTGACAGGTAACTTAACAATCAAAATGAATCATGTATCAAGGATTAACATCATGAATTTATAATAGCCTAAGTTCAGCTTTGAGAATATGACATCATGAACCTTGACTGTGATCTAACTTCCTAGAGTAGTTGCAGGTTCAGCCAGTCAAAACAGGTTTCATTTAAGCAACCATATCCCGAGATAAAGACAACCTATTGATGTGTGGTTTTCAGCTAGGAGAGCGGAATATATTTCTGTTTAATATAAGTTTACATTGTGTGTCACCAGAAAAACCATTCGTTCTGCCTGAATATACAGTAAGTGATTTGTGGCCGATATTCTTCATTGCCATTAACTGAGCGATTTCATAAGTGTGGAAAGCATTACATCGAAATTGCATTACAACAAGAATCAGAAGTGTACAGATACACTCTCAATGGTAAACATCTACCCGAGCTGCCTGCTACAAAGGTATAGTGCTTTACTGCGAAATGATGATTTATTTCTCAAGAATATGTACACAAGTATCGATTTCAGCTGGTCAAAAACTTGTCTCAACAAAGTGTCGATGATCCAAATTAATTGGTAACAATTAATTGTAAAATATGCTAGACGGTAAAATTTAGCAAGCATGTTATTACCACATTAATTATATGTTACTCAGGAAAGGATGTTAACTGAGTTGTTCGTAAGTAGTTAAAGTTACAGAAACAAAATCCTTTTACCAAGCCCATTTGTTTAAGTTATAGATGCAGATATCTATCATGTCAACAAAAACCTATTTGTTTTTAAATGAAAATACATACTTGAGGCTATTAATGTATATTTTAACTGCTTATCGCTAGTATTGTCCTATTGTGGATTATGAAAGGTTGAAGTACAGGGGCATTTACTTCAGTAACCAAAATCATGCTACGGACATTGGAAATAGTCATATTTAACATGAAATGCTTGTATTTGTTATCGTATCGACAATGTTGCAATTCATTCATGGTTATTTTGCTTTCCTTATCGTGATATTAATTGTGCGGCAGAAACATTACACTAAAAACAATTGCACACAAACTGTCAGCCGTATGACAAACAGTTATTTAACATCACCTGATATTGTTACTTGGATGCACATGAACCTTGCCTTTCTTTCATGTAACATTTCGGTACTATTTACTCACAGTTTCATAACTATTGCAATCGCTCTGAAGAAGATTTGGATGGCGGATTAAGACAAGAACTCACAGACATAAAAGATCTTCTAAACACCATCATCAGTACCCTAGAGAATACAGGTTAGAACGATTGTTTATCATCATGAGGAATTTTTCTGCTAACTTGGAAAAATATGTCATGATATCAATGTCAGTTTTGTAAACTGTCAATTTCTTTATATGAATGATCAGCTCTTGCTTCATATCGTCAAGTGTTATTCCCCACCTTAACTATTTACTAAGTGTTGGTCGTAATTATACGTATTTGGTCATAATATAATATGGTGTTTTGTGCCAAAAGCGATATTTGTCACCAATGATATTTTCTAGGAAATGTATATGTAAGCAGATTGAGATCTGTTTTCAGTAGCTACATTTTACTACCATAGATAATGAAACCATTTGCTTTTCGAAGCCTCGTTATAACCGTTCGAATTTCATATATGAAATATCGTATACATAGATATAAACATATTGTAGCCGTATTGATAAGCCATACACTATTTCACTATTGGTTCTGATGTTGTTGCTACGCCAACGGCATGTTCTAATTGTTTCAAAATAACCGTGTTCTTGTTAATTGCTGTGTTTTCTCTTTCTTAGAATGCTGCAACCGTACCAACACTACTGAGATATCTAAACCAACTTCACAACCAAAGGATTGCTTGGATGTTCAAGAGAATGGTGGGTCTGAGAGTGGTGTGTATACCATCAAACCGGATGGCGCTGATCCGTTTGAAGTATTTTGTGACATGGATACTGACGGTGGCGGTTGGACGGTATGTTCAAATGTGTACACAAAAATACACAACATAAATGTAATATGTGGGGCTCAAAAACTGCTCACCTTTTCATCTAGTGACATACTTAAACAATAATAAGTTCTAAAGTAGAAGTGGGACACGTCGTGTTGTTCTGAACGATAAATCCATACCTAATAATGTGTACAATAAAATCGTATACGTACGAATAAGAAAGGCAGTTGACATGGTTGCCAGGTAGTAAGTTCGACGATTTAATGATGACATGCATAAACATATGCATGATGGTATTTATATGTACATAATGAAGTAGAGTTGGAGCATTAGTTATCAACCACATTATTGTTAACGTTTAACGTTAACTTTTAACACGATTATAGTTATTTCCAGTGATCTTATACAGTACTGTCATTGTCATGGTAAGTCATACTTCTGGCGAAATTAATATCTAACTGGTTGGTATCTCTAAAAGTTAGTAGTTTGTATTCTGTGAATGAGCATAAAGCTTTAAAATATTATGATCATATTAAATATCGTTTATAGTGAACGAGTTTATCAGACGGAAAATTTTACCTGTTTAAAGGTTTTTCAAAGGCGAGAAGACGGTACGGAAGACTTCTACAGAAATTGGGACGACTATGAAAATGGCTTTGGTTCGTTAGAGGGAGAACATTGGTTGGGTAATGAGAAGCTATATAACTTGACGAAGCAGAAGACATATGGACTCCGTGTAGACTTGGGAGATTTTGAAGGTGCGTCTAGATATGCCAAGTATAATCCATTCGTCGTTGCTGGTCCTGCCGACAATTACAGACTCCAACTAGGATCATACTCCGGTGATGCCGGTAAGTCTGTGATGTGACGTCATAAGTCTAATTGTCATATAACCAATCACACTGTTATGTTATAGGCCAATCAGATAAGATGCTGGTTAGCCAATTACATCCCATGTTATCTCATTAAGTATGTAAGTATAAATACTCATGTACGCTACTGTACTATAACTCTGCATGCTTACTGCCACTCCTTACGGATATACCCTTCGCGTCATTGTTCATGGTTATTTACGTTACGTGAAATATATATTCAACAATCTAGAATAACTCTTCCTTCATTATATTGACGTCTTCCGAAACGTATAATATGACAAAGGTGCTTGCTCTTTAAGGTACCTGTGACTCGAAAGTTATAGACGAACCGAGATTATGTGTTTTTCAACCATCAATAGTCAAATTCTACCTACGATTGTGTAAAAGACGACTTAATGAAACAGTTAAGTCTTGATATGGTATAGGTCAAGAAAAACGAAAGCCTGGGAGCTAGTAATACTTTATATAACTATTTCGACTTACGACATATTCATCTCTAACATATGTACATGTCATTTAAGGCTTACTTGCTCATGACTTCGGCTCCTCGACGCTTAAACTTCTAATTGCTAAATTGTACTCCGAATGTGTTTTAAGTTCTAATACTCAACCACGTGGTCTTGGATAACATGAGACACCTTTTGTCCTTCATCAATTTATTTTTTGGAAACGTGTCAGGTGATAACATCTCCCATTAATTTGAATTAAATCATAGGAACACACCTAATGGTTTGCAAGGTAGTCCAGCGACTTTAAATGATAACTTGCCTGATATGTTCAAAACGTTATTTTTAAAAATTTTCAGAGAGTCCTAGACTTGCAGCCGTAAATTTTAAAGCGTTTAGAACATATGAAAACAAAACAAAATATGCCTAAAGTCGTTCTTTAATAAACATCACCGGTAGCTTCGGTAACAAATGCGTATTGCGCATGTGCATAATATTAAATAATATTTAAATAATCATAAGCTATATTATTAACAGCTGGTATTCAAATGTTTTGTATTGTGGGCCATTGTTTGTACCATTATCACATTGGTGATCCTCCAGTGTGGATGGCTGTGGTCTGTGTTTGTGATGTAGAAGGAAAAGGTATAATCTTTCAGTTATTTGTAAGTGGTTAAGGGTGCTTAACTGCACAATCGTGTCATATAGTCCACCTTTTCAAATTGCTTCAATAAATGTTTTACATTTGCACATTTTCCCTCATACATCGGCTGTTTTCCCCCCGGATTTTTAGTAGTCTCATACATGATAGTTCCACAGTGCACTGTCGTGTCTATGTATTACTATATCACATAGGGCCGATACTGAAGATGTGTTGAACACCCGAAGAATAACCAGCAGTTGTAAAAAGACAAAGAAAATATGAGTGTTCCATACATTGCAAAGTGCCATATTTTACATTGCGCCATGCATTACATTGTCCCATTAAATCGTAGTACCACGAGTAAGTTGTGAATAGCTCCCAAATACTGACATCATGTGATATTGTAATGGATATTTCCATCATACTTGCAGGCAATGCTATGGGTGTTTGTCAAAACAAGCAGTTCTCTACATTTGATCAAGACCACGATACTTGGGGCAGCAGCTGTGCCTTGAAGTATAAGGGAGGATGGTGGTATGAGCATTGTCACTACGCCAACCTCAACGGTGAATATCATGAAGGCGCATCTGCTTATGGTGTTGGTCTCAATTGGGCACAATGGAAAGGCTATAAATACTCAGTTAAATTTACTGAAATGAAACTGAGACCAGTTTGAAGTATTCTTCATCATCTGCAAATATATTTAATGGGTTCTATTAATCATGTTGGCGGTGCAGATACAGTTAAACAAAGAATTCCGAATACAAAATAAGCTAGTAATGTTGTTGTTTTAAGTTAAATGCACTCTTACTTACGATAATATTTAAACGAGATCATCGTATTGGGGTCTGATCTAAGATAAACCTTAACTATTTGTTCGATCATTCATTTTTTCGATTTACTCTTAAGTTTAGAATATAAATTTAATGGAAATATGCCAACCTCAGTAACTTGTCTTTATTGTTTGTTTGAGTGTGTAGGAGCGTGAGTTGGTAGGTGTTGATTTACATCAAATTAAATACTCTATGCCTCTGTTACTAAATATAAGATGTTACATTGCTCAAATCTGACTGACGTTTCTGATAAATGAATGCTACTTCACATTTATCCAGGAAATATTTCAGAGCTTAATTAAAGTTGGATATGTAAAAGAGGAACCATAATCAAAGCGTCCTCTCCGAATGTACACGTTGTATTGTACTATAGGTGGACTTGGAACGAGCAGATATGATTTCATAGATGCAAATATAATTCAAAAACTCATTTTTTTATTTTTTATTTTCAATACATTGGTTGAACAATGGGTATGAGAGTAATTATATTCTGATAAAGTAGAAACCGAATTGAAATTCTGAAGACATACAAAACACTGCTAAGAAGTTTGCTTAAATCATGTCTACTTTGAAAAGGATTTGAAAGAACATTCACCATGATTGTTGTTCTCTTAGACATGTTAAAAGTAAAATTACCCCTTAACTAACATAACATCAGTTTACTTAACATTATACATGTTTCAATGGTCCTTAATATACTCTTCTTTCATGGAAATGTTAAAGGTATTAGTCATGTTTTCATTCTTGGAGCTTTAAAGGGTGTGACGACTCGTGCAAAAAGAAACGTCTAATGCCGGTAATACAGCACAGTATACAGACGATACAGCGATGGACATCTCAGGTCCAACTAAAGATAACAATTAAGGTATCACGTTTCATTACTGTCTGCATTTTGTAGGGACACGAATAAAACGTCACTTGCAAGCAACGGAAAGTTTTCAGATGGTCGCACGCGGATTGGGGCGAGTCTTCAATGCCTTTGATGTTTCTTTATTTATGAGCTGAAACTCTATACATTTCTTTCAAACAAATGACGTTGAAACGATGATTAAGATTGTAATCCAAAGGGGACGTTTGTGATGACAATAAAGTCAGTGACACATGCAAAATGCCCCTTAATCTTTGTATAAAAATTGTATCAATACCTTTCTCTTCGCAGGATTAAAGAGAGCAGTTGTCTTTCTTAGAGATATCTTCACAGGAACGGTATATTACTCCAATGGTCTTTCTCCATACCTAACATACATTAAGCTGCTACTGTATATCCCAGCTATGGAGGGCACCTATTGTATATCTTGACTGAACGTACTATGATGATGATTATTTTAGGACCTCCAACTGGTCGACATTATATTCAACCCAACCGAAATTTTCAAAAGTGTATAAGATTTGCTCAAAGTATGATGCACTTTGCATTTGCAATAAACTACTTCATGTGTACTTACTTAATACATATACATGGCAATAATTCAGCTGTTTTAGTGGTGGTGTAAATCTTATCATTAATTGAGGAACAAGGTTGTACCAGCCTGTCAAACTACATTAAAGGCTGTTGCGGCTCGTTTATGCTTGTTTCCCTTTGTAACCCTTCTCTGGATACAAGTTTTTTGACTTTCTCTGCTAAAGGGTTGTACCCCTTTCTTTGAAAGGCCGTGTTCAATGTATGTGTTTCTACCTCCTTTCAACTTTGTGATACTGGGTCGTTCAGTCTTTCGGTCACAAGCTGGATGTAATACAAGGTATTGTTATGTAGCCTTGGAGTGAGCTCCATTATCCGCTAAATGTTAAAGTTCAAAAATTATATTCCCATCTCTGTTTGCTTGTTAGTAGTACGAGTGCTATGAATCCATATGCTGCAAAAATTGAGCAAATGAAGATCATTCTGTTTCAAGTTGTAAATATCACAGATATCACAACTACTGAACGACTATGTATCTTTCTACGCAATGGAAGATTTACGGTCATCAAGTGGACACTGGGCATTGTTGCCCCGTGAGATACCACTTCATTTTTGTTGAATTTTTTTTATTGACAAACATGATCAACTATATCAAATGCATCTTTAATGGTTAATGAGGTACAGTTTGGGTAAAAGTCAGCCTAAGTATCAATTTTCAGCTTTGCAGGACTCAAGATATGATTAAAATGGGGCACAGCCAGATGGCTAACAATTTTTGTTAACGTTAAAGGGCACCATAGCAAACTGAGAAGGCAGCACGGCCAAAATCAAATGGGCACCAGAGTAGTTATTTTCACTTTTCATGGCGGATAGAATTGCGGGCCCGTATAAAACCCCTATACCCGTATACCCGTATACCCCTATACCCGTATAAAAACCGGCAACGCTAGGCTTAGATCACAAACTGAATAATATAGCATTACTCTTAGCCCTCACGTACTTAAACATTTAACTAACCCAGTAGAACCCAAGAACCCAGTATATATATATATATATATATATATATATATATCACAAGGACAATTTTGAGAACAACCTACCATGCAGGCTCATCAACCCGGCAAAGAGCGAAACAGGTCTCATAAGCAAGGCCATCCTAGACAGAATAAATAACTCCATAAGAATCGCCACGAAAGTTAACCAATGGAGGAACACGTCATCCGTCATCGAATAGTTCAAGAACATACAAGACAAAGAGAACTAAACCTTCATCAGCTTCGACATCGTTGAATTCTACCCCTCCATAACAAGAAGCCTACTGGGAAAAGCCTTAACTATGGCTAAGGAACACATCCACATCTCCAACCAAGACCTACAGATCATAATGCACTCCAGGAAGTCACTCCTATTCGAAAACGGCACACCTTGGATGACGAAAGGAAACAACGACCTCTTTGATGTCACCATGGGCAGCTACGATGGGGCCGAGGTATGCGAGCTCGTAGGACTCTACATCCTAAACACACTAGCAAGAGATTATGGGAAAGAATACATCGGGCTATACAGGGACGACGGTCTAGCAGCCTTCAAAAACACCAACGGAAGTAAAGCAAACCGGATAAGAAAACACAAGATCAGCTTATTCAAAGAACTGGGGCTCAACATCACCATCGACTGCAACCTGAAGATCACCAACTTCCTCGACGTAACCTTCAACCTCAACACCGGAAAACACTACCCTTACAGGAAGCCCAACGACCACCCAGTGTACATCCACAGGAAATCCAACCACCCACCCAACATCATCAGGTCCCTAACAGCCTCAATTAGCAGACGTATCTCCGCCATCTCGCCATCAGCCGACGAGGAAGCACTCAAGTCAAGTAATTACACCGAGGGTCTCTCATACATCGCCCACCAACCAACCAAGAACAACCGAAACAGAAGGCTTAACATCATCTGGTTCAACCCACCTTTTAGCAGCAACGTAGCCACGAACATATTAGGCACATTCCTGAAACACATCAACAAACACTTCCCGAAGACATCGAAACTGCAAAAAATATTCAGCAGAAACACCGTCAAGTCAGTTACAGTTGCATGCCCAACATCGCCAGCATCATCAAAGGACACAACAAACGTATATCTGCAAACCACACATCGAAAGAAAAGGAAGCCTGCAACTGCCGAAAAAAGGACACATGCCCACTAAATGGAAACTGCCAGGCATCTAACATCATATACAAGGCCGAAGTGAAACCACCGACAACTGCAAGACTTACATAAGCCTAACGGAACCCCCATTTCAAGCTCAGATACGGTAACCACAAGATGTCGCTCAACCACGACATCTTTTAGACGGTCGCTATTGGTTGCATAATAATGCATTAACATAGATGATATTTTAAATTCAATTTGCTCCCGGATGCCTTGGGAATTCAACTATCAATGCGTTTTTACGGGGAATAGTGGTTAAACAGCGACACACGCAAGATACATTAATGTTTCATTTTAATATGAGCTGTTTGTTAAAGAGAAATAACTAAAATATCAATATGATATGGAAAGGGTGTTTGCTTATATGTCATCATCCTACTTTCAATCAGAGAACATTTTCTTAAAGCAATCAAATGTTTTTCTTCAAATGATATTGACAAAAGTTTAAAATGAGAGATATAATTTAATTTGATTTCTTTGTATTTATTTAGGAGCAATCTCTATCACCATCTAGCATCATTATTCTAGTTATCCCTAGTGTTATATCTCGTAGTGTAATATTGCTCTTTTTGTCTCCTGTAAAATAATGTAACTGATTCCATGGTTACGTAATAAAAGTTCCTAATTGTCATGAAAAATCATTGAATAAATTTCAATAAAAGACAGATGCAGAAGAAATTGAAATGTTCTTTAATGATGTGATAATAAAGTATTTATGTTATAATTAATTGTGCACTAACTTTGTTTTTAAATTACAATTTAAACCCTCCGGACTATTTAGCATCTTGGCTCCCATTACAAAGATGATGGTTGGTGCCCCGCGTACTGATTAACTATGATCACACTGATTGCAACATTAAAGGTCCTTCACGCTATCATCAAATATGATATATATATATATAGTCACATATATGCTACAGAGGCTATACATCATTGTCAAAAATTAAAAATTTGATTACGAACATCATTAATCTCTTTAGCTAGTTATTTCTTCAACGTCGGTTTCGCCCCTTCACTTTATTAGGTAGGGTATTTCTAGGGCCGACAAATTAAATCGTGAGTGCTAATTGAAATTACAAGTCCAAAAATCCTAAAAACAAGTATTTCGCTTGTGACCAAATACAATCCCCTCATCAACTCCATATGAACACTGTCAAACGGTCAGTATGTAAGAGAATCGTTTAAGGTACTAGCTTTTCGTCAGCCCCGTAACCTTCGATTCAGTCATTTTCTCCAGACTTCCACACCCAGTTTCTACCTACGCAAGCAATTTACGTTGCGGAAAACCTCGCTGCCAAATATGCCCCCATATATCCCCTGACAGTATAGTTAAATTCGACTATGGTCGACTATGGTCAGATACCCCCTTCCCTCTCTTGTGATTCTGAATTCATTCAGTTCTCTAGTAGTCTGATGTTAGTAAATATCTCATCTTGTTAGGATAGAAGGGTTGGATTTGGCAATTTTCGATTGTTCTTTCATTAAAAATGGGTATCGCTCTCAATCTATCACATGATTAATCCGACGAAATACAAATATTCGTCCCAGCAGCTTTCAACAATTGTTTTTTTTTCAGTTAATTTTACATTGTTTTAAAAGTGTAAACCATGATTTTTGCTCCATTCTCTGAAAAGTCGTTCTTTATTCGAGTGCCTTGAAACAAACTGAGTTAGCAAAAATGAAGGAGACCATGATAAATGCATCCACTCCACTTCCTGTCTGGATTTCAGTCCTTTATTCAGTTATATTAGCCTGTAGAAGCTTATGAAACTGAAGTGATTCTGTCTAGCTACAGGAGGTATGTGACAGTATGTGACACTAACAATCTATGTTTCCTCGCCATTTCTGTTTTCACATCCGGTTGAAAGGAAGTAAAACAAGGTTTGTGATAACCTTTACCGAACATAATTATTTGAAAAAAAAATAACCTTATCCTTCTTACAATGCTGCTGGAAAATGCTATTCAATGTTCATTCACTAATTTGATGAATGTGGAAAATACAATGATGTCTGCAATAGAAATGATATTGAAGACTGAATTATACATTGACGGCAATTATAAATATATCGTTTTAATGCAGAACGAACCACTGTTTGTTGGGTGCTACCAAAACATTATCATCTCAGGCTCAAAGGTTTACAACAACTCTCACAAAGAAAAGGTTAAAAATCACGTTACTATAATTATTTGTTTACGACACCAAAGAAATCAAATCCCTTCACCTTAATTTGACCAAACAATGAAATAAATGACTTAAGGGAGTTTAAATAAATATCTAGGTCAGTTTTACTAACTACAGGACCAAAACAGCCATGCAGTTAAAAATTGAGAAAATTGATTAATGTCAAACAGGAATTATTGGCGAAAGGCAATGGGCCGTGGTAAGTTTTTTTCATACTTAATTTTAATTCTCCAGTCTTTACCACTAACTTGTCTTATCATGTCATCTCAAACAGCGAGAAATCTAGGTATCATTATGAATCCTTTTCTGCATATGAGTAGCCATGTAGATCAAGTTTGTAAAA